>NC_057800.1:733145593-733445593 GCF_018294505.1 Triticum aestivum
CTTGGTCCGAATAGGACAAGGAGAGGGGGCCGGCCCCCCTTCCTCTTTTCGCCCCTCCGTGAATCCTATTCCAACTAGGATTGGGGGAGGAATCCTACTCCCGGAGGGAGTAGGACTCCTCCTGGCGCGCCTCTCCTAGGCCGGCCGCACCCCCCCCTTGAGCCTTTATATACGGAGGCAGGGGCACCCCAGAGGAACACAAGTTGATCCACGTGATCATATTCTTAACCATGTGCGGTGCCCCCTTCCACCATAATCCTCGATAATATTGTAGCGGTGCTTAGGCGAAGCCCTGCGACAGTAGTACATCAAGATCGTCACCATGCCGTCGTGCTGACGGAACTCTTCCCCGACACTTTGCTGGATCGGAGTCCGGGGATCGTCATCGAGCTGAACGTGTGCTAGAACTCGGAGGTGCCGTAGTTTCGGTGCTTGATCGGTCGGGTCGTGGAGACGTACGACTACATCAACCAAACGCTTCCGTTGTCGATCTACAAGGGTACGTAGATCACACTCTCTCCTCTCGTTGCTATGCATCACCATGATCTTGCGTGTGCGTAGGAAATTTTTTGAAATTACTACGTTCCCCAACAACTATATCGTCATCGAACGTTAAGCGTTCGGGCCCTACGGGTTCGAGAACTATGTAGACATGACCGAGATACCTCTCTAGTCAATAAACAATAGCGAAACCTGGATGCCCATATTGGCTCCTACATATTCTATGAAGATCTTTATCGGTCGAACCATTATGACAACATACATAATTCCCTTTGTCCATCAGTATGTTACTTCCCGAGTTTCGATCGTTGGTATCTTCATACCTAGTTCAATCTCGTTACCGGCAAGTCTCTTTACTCGTTCCGTAATACATCATCTTGCAACTAACTCATTACTCACGTTGCTTGCAAGGCTTCTTATGATGTGTATTACCGAGAGGGCCCAGAGATACCTCTCCGATACTCGGAGCGACAAATCCTAATCTTGATCTATGCCAACTCAACGGACACCTTCGAAGATACCTATAGAGCATATTTTTGGTCACAGAGTTACGTTGTGACTTTTGATAGCACACAAGGTATTCCTCCGGTATCCAGGAGTTGCATAATCTCATAGTCGAATGAATATGTATTTGACATTAAGAAAGCAATATCAATAAACTGAACGATCATTATGCTAAGCTAACGGATGGGTCTTGTCCATCACATCATTCTCCTAATGTTGTGATCCCGTTATCAAATGACAACTCATGTCTATGGTTAGGAAACCTGAACCATCTTTGATCAACGAGCTAGTCTAGTAGAGGCTCACTAGGGACATGGTATTTGTTTATGTATCCACGCATGTATTTAAGTTTTCGATCAATACAATTATAGCATGAATAATAAACCTTTGTCATGAATAAGGAAATATAATAATAATCATTTTATTATTGCCTCTAGGGCATATTTCCATCATTGACGTGCTCTTGCGTGGTTCTTGTGTGGTTATTATCACGCTGGTTGGTGTTGGACATCTCATCATTTTTTGACCAAGTTGATCACATCTCTGATATGCTTCTTTAGGGCCTAGAGGAAAATAAAATAAAAGTAAGTTAGTTTGTCTTCAAGGTTTATCAAAAGTTCTAAATTATTGCAACATGTGGTAATTAAGTATCTTCTAATGAAATGAGCACTACCAACTTGTCTGATAAATGGCATCATAAGGCCAGCCAGAGTACCATCACAGTGGATGTACAATGGATCTCGCAACCCACATAGATCAAGAGTAGCCCTCTGGGGCCTCACCACCATGAAACACTACGGTAAATAAAACTTGAGTCAGGAGCTTCAGATGAATTCAAAGGTTCAACGGTGATGACTGGCTCTAGGCGCGGTTTCTTAGGGACACGTACTCGAAGTCTTTCTAGCTGTCATAGACAAACTCATGCGGCCTCATCATGAACATTTCGCCATTATAACCCAGAACCATAAGTGCATAGTCCATCAAACAATCTTGGAAAGCATTGTTGTATTTCGAAGCCCTAGTTCCCCTCCTTCCTTTTCCCATGAGTATAGAACTTTGTTAAAAGCATCGTTGCTCCCGCCGCATCCGCAGCTTTCCCTCTCGTAATGACCGATGGTGGCAACAATCCAAAAGGTCATCTGGTGCCAAGCCAAGTCCTTCCGATGTCACGAACCACCGCCGCGGTCGGCGGGGAAGCAACTACGGACACCAACGTCGCTGCCAAGGCTCCCCTGCAGATGCAGAAGGTTGCCGGGAAGAGGTCACCGTGGGATCCATCAGCCACATCTGTTGCCCAGGCGAAGAAGAAGGTGGCGATAATTGTCATGGCCCCGTTGTTGCCGATCCCTTTCAGTGGTAGTTGCTCCTCCGACATCATCTAGGGCCTATTCATCTCCCCTCCCACTACCACACAAGGACGAGCTTGCACCACTCATCGCCACAACTGCCAGTGTCCTTATCGTGTTCAGTGAAATGACCATGAGGTAAAAAGAATCTTTTCCCTTTTCTCATTGACTTTCATGGGATTTTACATTTGGCAATTGTGAGGTTATGTATGTGTATTTTATTCAAATTGGATGTATATATATTGCTAAATCTCTTTTGCAATAGACTTGTGTTGCATCTTAAGAATTTCTATCACAAGATTTTGCATCCAAAGAAATTCGCTCTGAAGAATATGCATCATAAGAAAAGAATCCTCTTGACATGGAAGAGGAGGGCTTTGGTTATGCAACTCCAAAGGAGAGAGGAGCTGCCAAAGAGATCAATTATTCTGCGGCGCATCAAAGAAGGTTGGTCTTGATCCACTCATCGGTGTTGAGGGACCAATGTCAAGTTATCGGGTGTGAATTTCTTAGTACTTCAAAGCACGCAACACTAGTGGCATCTATCCATTAGAAATTTTGCATCGACACCAATGGAAAACTATACCGTGGCACGAGTTGACCGTGTTGACCGTATGAAGTCGAGTGGTACATATGCCAAAAATGAGGTTATTGATTGTTTGCATTCACCCATTATTTCTTCATCTCTTGCATGGATTGGTGGCTAACTTATTTTCTGACTTGTAGATAGCTCAACATTGCTCAACAATTGTTGAAGCACCAAGGAAAAATCAAGGGAAAAGGATCAAAGAAAGGCAAGGGATTCAATTTGCATCACTGTTGGACAAATAGTGGAGATGTGGAGAAGTGCAAGAACCACAAATACAATGAAATTCCAAATAATAAGTAGTCAAAGATCTCGGCTGGAGATGCAAGACAAGGTGACACCGATAATGATGCATCAAGTGCTATGGATGAAAAAAACACTCCCAACTCGGTTGCTAAGAAGAGGTCCAATGGTAGGAAAGAAAGGCAAGGACGGGGTGAAGAAGGGAGGAGACAATGACTACAATGAGTCATTGCACAATATCATGGCAATAAGGATATGGCCAAGGAAAAGAAGACCTTGAGAGCCAGAGAAATGGAGGAGAGGAGCAAGGATGGATACAGGAGGGTGGCAGTCGAGGAAAAGAGAGCAGCAACCGAGGAGAGGATGACCAATGTTGAGGAGATCAAAGTAGCATATGAAGAAAGAATCAAGAGCATGGAAAATGAGCAAAAGCTCATGTTTGTTGACCCAAGTACTCTCGATGAGAAGGCAAGAGCATACTTAGAGCTTTGTCGTGATCAAGGGTTGGCGGCAAGGTTTATGGGAGTCTTCATGGCAGGGTTTGGGGCATTCATGGGAGGACAAATGGTTGGCATGGGAGGACTCATGGGAGGTGGCAATGAAAACAATTGTGCCGATGTAGAGAATACAAGCAGTAATGATAGCAACGAAGGCAATGACATTTGAGAGATTTGTTCACTCATGTTCTATGTACTTTTGTTTATGTTTATGATGCACAATGCTTGTAGTTTTACTTGAATTTAAAATATTGTGGGATTGAACTTGAATTTGAAATTTTCAAATAGTGTTGATTATATGTGATTTGAAATTTGAAATTTTGATTATCATGTCATAGTTCGTTTGAATATGTTTGCATTGTGGAGTAGAGAAGGGCAAATTTTAGGGCACCAGTTTTTGGTTTGACAAAAAAGCATAAACTTTTCTCGTGATCAACAACCCTCTCTCTTCACACCCTTGGCTCAGTGGTTGGGCATGCGGTTGTGCAGCCTAGCGACCCGAGTTCAATTCCTAGAATTGACAGGTGATGCACAGGGGTTTTCCCCCGTTTATTGAGGATCAAGCTTGGTGTGTGGTGGAACCTATCATCAAAAAATATCTTGATACTCATTTAAAAAAATTCTGAGGACCATGTTTATCTTGGTACTCATACTAAAATGGCCGTATGCATCCCTAGTTGGTGCAGAGGCCGGGAAGTGAAAATCTCTCCCATTTTAAGAAGGAACAACACTAATATCATCCCTCCGCGTCGTCCTCTCCGGGCGACTCGGGGGCGAAAACCCTAGCCGCCCCAGGTCTCCCCCGCCTCCCCTCCTCCTCCCCCGCCGCCGCCGGCAGCCGCCCGCGCGGCAGTAGGCGGCGGCGGGGCTTCCCCGCGCACCCGCCTCGACGTGGAGACACCCCTTCCCCGCATCAGACGCCGCCGCACGCCCTGGATCGGCCCTGGATCGGGGCTGGCTCCTCTCTGGCGGCTGGTGGGCCGAGGATCGCCAGATCCGCCCGGATCTGGCCGGCGCGGCCCTGCTTCGTCGCCCGGCTTGGGTGCTCGCGGCGTGGTCTCCCTGGTGGCGGCGATGTGGGTCGTTCTCCGTGTCTTGATGGGATGTGCGCGGTGGGTGGATGCCGGGGCGGCGGCCTCGGACGGCGTGGACGGCGTGGCCTCTCGACGGGCGACGGCCGTGGGAGCTGGTGGTCCGTGACTTCGGCTGTGCGGGCGGCGAGGTCTCGGTGGACGACTACTACGGTGGGTCGGGGTGCCCCGTCACCCGACGTGCCTGCTATGATGAAGTCCGACGCCTTCTCCGGCTGCGGGCGCTCCCCTGGCCTGTCTTTGGCCGGGTGGTTGGGACGGGGGCGGGATCGGGGGAAACCCTTGGCCGTCGGCGGAGGCCACGACAATGGCGGCGCCTTGTGGGCGTCGATTCCCTTCTTGGAGGCCTTGTCGAGGTCCTATCCCGTCTCTCACTGTGCTTTCCATTTGGGCGTAAGCTCTAGTTCCCCTTGTGGGCGACGGCGTCGTCCCTTCGTCGCGTTCCTTCTTGAAGGCGTCGCCTGGGGTCCCCGGAAGCACGGTGGGTGCTTCGTGGTGCGTGTGAGGTGTTTGGCGGCGGCAATGTGTGCGGAGATTTATCTATTCTACCGCTGATCTTCATCCTGTGGTAGCGCTCCATCTGCTTGGTGATGTTCTAACGTAGGTGGTGGTCGTCATTTGGCGTCATGGTGGCGTTGATGGCGGAGGGCCTGCCAAGGATGGCACCTCAATTTGCTTGGAGATGGTCCAGTGGAAGATGGTGGAGACGACACTTGTGAGTGCGTCAGACCGGTTTATACCGCAGACCCGGTATGTGGCTAGGCTGGGGATTCCGGCTTTCGATGTTAGGTTTAGGTGAGTGGTCTGGGTAGGGGCCCAGCTAGCACCCCTTCATCATATGGATAGGAGTAGCGGCATATGTTGCCTAGTTGGTGGATTTAGACTTATTGTTGTAACACTTTGTAAGGTCCTCGGGAATAATCAATAAAGTGGCCGTATGCATCTTCCAGATGCAGAGGCCAGGGGTCATCCTCCTTTTCTAAAAAAACCTAAAATCAGATCACCAGATTATCGGGTTGTTGTTGGAGATTGATAAAAAAATCATTGATCACCGTCACCACTCACAACATCCAACCTTGGCTGGGTCATATCACAATTTCTTAACCATTCAGCAAAATCTCATGCACCACACGCGCAACGACCCTCGCAGGGCCACGGACGTGGCCAATGGGAGCAGGCCATGCAGTCCAAGATCAGCTCGCACTCGAGTCCGCCGAAATGTAATGGACGTGCGTATCTTCTGGCCTTGTCAGCTATATCTCACTCATAGCCAGATCTATGCTCCCCTCACCTCGGATACGACGCGACCGGGCCAGCCTAGTTATTTTCGGCAGTTTTTCTTTCTTTGTGGGTTTTCTTTTATCCGATTTTTTACTGTTTGGGTCCATTTTTTCTGTGTGATTGTCTTTGTTCACTTTTGAGTTTGGTTTTTTTCCTAGTTTCTTCAGTTTTTTTCCTTTTCTATTTCTTTTCTTTGTTTCTTTGGTTTATTTTTGTTTCATTTTTTCGGTTTTAAATGATTTTCTTTGGTTTTACTTTTTTTTTCATTTTTTCCCTTTTTCTGCAACACATGCTACATTTTTATTCATATTTAACATTTTTCAAATACATGATTAACATATTTTCAAATATATGTTTTAATATATAATTTTTTTTCATACACATTGTACATTTTTATATACATTAGGAAAACAAATACATGATTAAGGTATTTTAATGTCGACTTTTTCCATACACATTCGTACATTTTTTGTATAAATTAATAATATATTTGTATACACGTTTAACATTTTTCAAATACATGACTAACATTTTTTTAATGACATATATTGAAACACGTGAACATTTTTAAAATGTCGCAAACATTTTTTGTATGCTTTCTACATTTTTTGAATACTACAAAACCACCTGTATATTTTTAGCCTAACAATTTTTTTATTGCATTGACATTTTTTTCAGATTCACGACTTTTTCAAATTATTTTTATGTTTTGGAACATATTTATTTACAATAATTTCGAAAATAAGAACAAAAGTATACAAAAGAACAAAGGAAAAAAAACAATGGAAAGGACGAACTAACCCGGGGCAGCCCATTTATAGCGCACGCTCCTTCTCGCGCCAAGCGACACATGTTAAACAATCGATTTTGTTGTTAGACTCAGAGATATAGTAGTATAAGGTAGGAGGCGTGCAAAGCGAGATGCCGACGTGCTGTGCAACGGGACCACAGGTCACTGTGATGGACCAAGGAGCTCCTCTGTTGTAGTCGTCTTTTCGAAGATCGAGGGCGACGCCGATGAGGTGCTGGTCACCGACGGCACCGATTACGCCGGTGTGGATACTGACCAGCCCCTCTCCAGACCGAGCACAGGAAACCAGCGCCATTTCAACCAAGAGGACGAATCATTTCATCCAGTTATACTTACAGTACTGCATTGTTTCCATTTTTTAGACCTCGCTTTCACTGTAACCAAGCAAGCAGGGCACACGCCGTACCCCATTCTAAACGAAGTCGATCCACACTGCAGTAACAGGAAAAAGTTCAGAGATCCATTGTTTCGAAACAAAAGTTCAGAGATCGTAACAGGCTTCAAACATTGTAACCGGGCACACATCATAGCGCTCGATAGGGCGTCCGCACTGAACAAGCAAACAAATACATCCAAACCGCGCTTCACTCTCTGACAACCGTTCACCAAGCGAATGCATCTAATCCACACATCCCACTTTCTCTTCCAACGCCAGGACGCGCTCTCAGAGGAATCAGCTCTTCTTCCACACGGCATCAGCATCTGCGGATAGATGAAACAACATCAACTTACCATATGAACAAAGGCACCAATAACAAGCATCAAATATAATAATATATAGATCGCTGTGTCTGATGCAAGCAGTTGACACTGGATATTTGCAACGAGGTGCCTATCACATTATCAGGGAAAAGGACTTCAACCGTGTATTTTGCAAACATGCTGATGAACATATGGCAGTAAGCCACAAGCCGAAATTTCTATGTGCGCATATGATTAAGCAGCCTAGAGTTTATACGATAAGAATGCACTACACTGAGGTTTGCGTTTGAGAAACCGATTTATCAAATAACGAAACAAGGCCCATGGCAGGTGCAACAGCTGCGGAGCTTCAACAGGAAGATGCAGATTTCAGAGGAGACATTAATGAGGCCAGCAAGTGTGTAGATGAAGAAAGGATATGATATAGCAACACAAGGACTTATTAAATACATCTGACCAGGGAAACAAAAGCAAATGTTCAGTGGTGCATCCATGTATACAACTCTTTTGTTGTTGTATGTCTTGTTTTTCTTTTGTCTATAAGAATAAAGTTACTTATGTAGATCAGATGTAATAATACAATAATATCCTTATGCCTATGATTGTACTATATGTGACCTCCTCCTTCCTGTTTAGCAGTTCAACAGCAGAAAATCTACAGACAACCGAAAAACAATTTTTCCCCTTCGGGCTGCTGTATACTACTGATATATGGAGTAATCTGTAGTGGATTGTAATCACATAAAAACAAACTGCTAGAACTGCTGTTCAGAGCAGAAACATGGGGCTGTTGTAATTAGATGATTTCGACTCATACACAGGTTATATACCAAAATAGAAACTGGAACTTGGAAATGACTTGAACAGCTCGACCAACTCATGTAGTAGAAATTTCAAGCCCAATAGCAACTCTGGATTACTAACAATATTTAACAGTAATGAACTAGTATCAAACTAGGCAGAGTGGAAAAGCAAATTATCATGAAATAAATACCTGAATCATATATCTTTGCTGTGTAACACTGGGACCATGTTAAATAAAATTAAGCAAATAACATGCTCACCACTTCATATAGTTGGTGCACATAATGATGGTGGGAAACCAGCATATAGTCGACCAGATAAGATGATTTTGCTAAGCTCAGCGAACAACTCGACCTGCAACGTCTTGACGTCCACCGAAAATAACCCAAACATCACCTCCTCTCCTGAAGATGTGATGTACATCGCTCCTATGAGCAGGTATCCCCCGCCTACACCAAGCAGAACAACATGATGCATTTCCGGCAACGGGATGACCTTCTCCAAGTGCCATTGGTTATTTCTCAGAATGGAATACCTCAGCCAACATGGTTCATACATGTTACCCCTGTCATAGACTTCAGCGAGCATTCCGAGCATTCCTTCTGCTGCCTCAACAATGACGAAATTGCTGCTCCATCCTTGTTCAGGTGGTAGGTTGACAGCAGAGAACTCCATGGCACGTGTATCAAGCAGAACCAACTTGTTCAGGAGGGGAAAACGCCAACAGAAGCATCCGTGGACGAACTGACGATCTGAGAGCCCATCCTTGGTGCCTTCAAGTGGAGCAAACGTAGCTTGAGCACTCCATTGGTCAAATGCAAGAGAATGCCACTGCCAATCCAAAGAGGAGAAGACGAGCAGCAGCAGATTCATTCTGCACTGCAGCAAGCACATGACCCTGAATGATAACGGGTCCTCTTCATCATCGCCGGGAGCAAGGAAAGTCTCCAGATGGAGGAGGTCCGGTTCACTGACCAGCGCTTTCAGGTCGCCGGGGACGGCGGGCAGCAGGATGTAGCGGCCGTGCACGGGGTCGCACACAGCGAGGTCCCTTACCGAAAAATAGCGCAGATGAGAGCTGCCGCCTTTGCCTGGGACTGGGGCGCCGTCGAGGAGGGCGCGTCCGTCCAAGAAGTCAATCGCGCTCCAGGTACGTCCGGTGGTGGAGGGGAGGAAGGAGGAGCAGGAGAAGTCGAAGCCGGCGAAGGCGCGGGCGGCGAAGGCGGAGGGGTGCGGCGGCTGGGCCGGGATGAAGGCGCTGTCGTCGAACGCGCCGATGAGAGGCGGCGGGTGGTGGGCGCGGTAGCGACGGAGGAAGGCGTGGTCGGTGATGAGACGGCGGAAGGAGGGGCACGCCGCGGAGGCGCGGGCTAGGTCGGCAGCAGTGGGGAGACGGAGGAAGATGTCGCGGAGGAGCTCGTCTGGGGTTTGGAAGATCGGCGTCTCCGGCAGCGGTGCTGGATGCGGCGGCGGCATCGGGCTGGCCGGCGGGGAAATTGGGGATCTACAAAATGCTCAACCTTTTTTTTTTTGCCAGGCAAATGGGTGTCTCTTGTACGGCTTCTACGATGGGCTCTGCAGATGGATGAGCCTCCAAATGTTACACGCCTTATTAATCATCAAATCGACTCAAAAAAATATTAATCATCAAATCAACTCAAAAAAAATATTAATCATCAAATCGACTGAAAATTTGCCTAAAAAATCAAATCGACTCAAAAACTTCGCTCGCTATGCAATGTACACCCACCCATCAGACCAAATCATCCGTCCATCAATTCCATCCATCACCACCGTGGACATGTTGCTGCCTTAAACCTTTTTGCCATCGTCATCACCCCTGGTGTCCAAACCAGAACCAGAACCTTGGACGCCATCAATGCTACAAGCACGACCGCTTCAGCCAAATTTGTTAATAACCAATCTGGATGTCAGGATGCCGGAGGTGAAGGACATCAACGAAATGCCCTTCACCGTGATTTGTTCCGTCGTTTTTCATATTTCTGCTTACTGATTCTTATGGATATTTCATTAATAACGGCTCAGTGACATGCAATGGGAGCGAGTAGGAAGCTTCTTGTTTCGCTCCACGTGGAGGCAAGGCCGTCGAGGCAGTCGACGATGCACCTGGACGGTTTCTTGGCGGCCGCCTCCACTGCCGCCTTGGCGCCCACCTAGATCGACATTCCAATTACGTCCTTCACCTTCGGCGTCCTGGCCTCCAGCTTGGCTAGGAACAGATGACTGCACTGAAATTGGGCCGAAGCGGTCGCCTATGTTGGGTTTCTAACCTTCACGCTCAGGCCGGGTTCTGGTTCTGGTTGGACACATGGGGTGAGGATGACGGCAAGAAGAGCCAAGATGTAGGTTTAAGGCAACGACATGGCCATGGCGATGATGGATGAAATGGATGGACGGTTGATTTGGTCAAGTGGGTGGGTGTACATTGCAGCAAGCGAGCGAATTGGCTAGCTGGTGTTCCCCTTCTTATATATACACCTAGATAGTAGCCCATACATGTATGCCTGACTGCTTATACTTCTATGTGGACGTCCAATTTTATAGGCAGGCAATTAAGGAGGAGCTAGCTAATTAAGTTGTGGCCATGGATCCATAGACTTGTTCTCCCTATACCTAATATAGATAGAGAAGCTCGTTAGCCTGTTTAGCTTAATAGTTGGTCTCCTTCAGCCTTTCCTATACTAGATGACCCGTTACACCCATGGCACAAAAGGCGAGAGTGAGCCGAGTATTCAAACCATGCATACGTGATTAATTTAGAACCAATTTAGGGCGTGTTCGGCAGCCAGCTTCTCCAACTCCACGATTGGAGCTGAGCCGAACGCTCTGACTCCGCGGAGTTCAGAATCAAGAAGCCAGCTGCCCGCGTAGTGTAAAGACGGAGGAAACTGAGAAGCTAGCCTTTCCCGGCTCTGAAAATTGAGGAAGCGGGAGTTGAGACATATTACAACCATATGCCACCGCCAAGTGAGTCCCTAGCATACCGGTTTGCTCATTCTGTTTCTCTCCCCGATTTTTTTTCTCGTGCACGACCAGATGCACAGGGAGATGCACAAGGAGATGGATGCTGGGAGCGGACGGGCTGAACGATTTCCCGGATAGACTGGGCCACATGCGCTTAAATGGGCCGGAGGCCTGGTAGAGCGACCAAATATAGAAGCTGTCGTGCCGAACGATTTCTCGGTCGCCACATGAAGTGAGAAGCCACACGAGAAGCCAGATTTGAGAAGTTTTAGAGAAGCTGGGAGGTTTCAGAACACACCCTTAATAGATACTTATACCCATTACATGGTACTATGATAGACTAAAAGAAAGTAATGTGATCACTTGATAATAGCATACATTGGTTTTATAAAGCAACTATGGTAGCAAAGATGCATTGTATAGCTGCCAACTGGAAAGACCAGGACATGGAGGTGAATAGTAACTGCTTCATGCTATGATGTGGAGTGTTCTCTAAAATCTGATACTGCTTGCACTTGCCCCCGAAATGAATAGTAATAATTTTAAGAGGATAAATCACTCAGAGGTTTGGTTCCTAATTGGAGCAGCTAAAGAAGCAAAGTAGCTAATCTTAGTCTGTATATCAAACATTGTTTGGAACAGTTGACAAACTTATGTGCCTCGAGATCTGGTGGGGGATTGATGGATTATGGATGGGCTTAGACCCATATAAGACAATAATCCATGGTTAATCTCTAAGGCACATGCTTGTGTACGGCAAGTGGTGGGAAGTGTGAGAAGTTTAGTTCCATGCTGCTACAGTAAGAAGAGTGAGACCTCTTTATAAGGGCTGCTCTACCACTTGCTATTGGAAGCCTGAGAATAGGAGTTGTACACGCGCGCTCCTCCTTCTCTGCCGCCCGCCTCGCCTCATCAGGACGCGCGCGCACGCCGCGGGTTGTGGGAATGAGCCGAGCTGAAGCTTATTTTTGCCGCTCAGGAATGGTTAATTAATTATTAATTGTTTAACGAGTCTTACGGAAGCGCCACTGACATTGGACCGTGGGCTGTTCACGGACTCGGTCGTGGGCCTGGCCCAGGGCCATCTACCTGATGGCCTATTAAGAAGGCGCTGGCCAGTGTAGTGAAACCTAGTTCAGTTCACTCACTCCCTCTCGCGTAACCTAGCCGTCATGTACTGTTCCTCACTCTGTGCTGCCTCCGGCGACCCCATCCCGACGGTCGCGTGCACAGTTGGTCGGGAGAGCAGGCGCCTCCGAACCCTGTCGTTTGAGATCCTGCCCGGGAAAACGGTAATAAGGTTTTTGGGGAGCGTCTCTACGCGACTGCCCCCGATCCGTCCCCGTCTTCGTCCGCCTCTGCTTCCACTACTTTCTCTACATTGACTCCATGGCTGACGACGAAGTCGTCAAGAAGAAGGCCTTGGCTGATGCCGAGGCTGCTGCTGCCGCCGCCGCGTTGGCCTGGCCAAGTGGAGGGTGTGATTCATTCATCCCCTATCTGCTCATTCATGTGTTGGCCGTATATATGTTGTCCATAGATGTTTTGGTTCTATGTACAGTACGTGCTCACATGTTTAAGTATCGATATGAGATGCATACCGTATTTGCTATGTTTATTGTTTACTTGTGAATTAGATTAGTCGGAAAAGTGCTAATATTTCAACAGAAACATGTTGTACATGACGAACTATCATATACTCAATTTTATGAGATGGAAATAGATAAAACTAGCTGAATTGGCACTGGCTTGACCATTGGACTAAGTGCATATATCCTCATAACTCATAACATATTGTTGCTTGAATCCCTTAGCCACCGGCCGAGCATCAAAGTGATCAATGGATCCATCGACGTGCACAAAAAAAAACATCGGTGTCATATACTTGCAAAAGAAGCTCGGAGTGCTTCTGTCTAGTCGACTTGTTTTCCGTCGCGGCTGAGCTCCCTGACCTAGATAGTATATGCACCCAAAATAGAACATTGCGGGTTACTTGGCAAGTGGTCATGATTTCTACTCGCACATGGTCCAGAATCCCCACCCGTACACGGAGAGCACACCTACTCAGAAGTGAGAAGATCACTCTCACACGGTCACACCACACGTGTACGTACATGGGACGGCCGACGACGGGATGAAGCAAAATTTCGTATTTTGACCATTTTCTGAAACTTAGTCCAAATCAAACTTTAATTTGTAAAAATTTCGAGATCTGACCCTTTTGCTATCCCCAGGGTCCATGGCGGTAGGGTGTAACAGCCTACCGTCAGGGTCCCTGGTGGTAGGAAACACCTCTATCATCAAACAGGCTGGCGGTAGCATGTACAACCCTACCGCCAAGGTGACCGGCGGTAGGCACGAGCACGCATTGTGTTTCATATTTAAGAAAAATTTACGGTAGGGCATGCAAACCTATCGCCAGAGGCCTTGGCGGTAGGCTGTTATAAGACTCCAACAATAAGAAAAGGGTTAAATCCTGAAATTTTTACAAACTAGGATCAGATCTGGACTAAGTTTCAAAAAAAGTCAAAACACGAAATTTAGCCACGGGATGAACCGGACGTGATCGTCCATCCAGCAGCGAATGCACTCTGATCGATGAGTGTGACTGCTAGGCTAGTCACGGCATATGTTGAGATCTGCATTAAGATTACGTACTCCCTTCGTCTCATAATATAAGATGTTTTTTAACATTATATTAGTATGAAAAATGTCTTACATTATGAAACGAAGGGAGTACTAATTAATGCAGTACTAGACTGTGACTCCTAAGATGATGAAAATTACTTAGGCGCTTCTCGTTTTTTCTTTGTGTGTGGATGCCGAAGTATCACTTCTAGTTTAGCGTGTACCACATGAAGGGTGAGTGCTTGTTGCAGCTCCCCAGCGTTTTTCTAGATGATATATACTCGATGTCAGTGAACAGCACTTTGAGGCTTTGACGTGCTCTTGCGTGGTTATTATCACGCTGGATGGTACTGGACATCTCATGATTTTTTGACCGAGATGCTCACATTTCTGATATGCTTCTTGAGAGTAACTTTTGGGGCCTAGAGGAAAATAAATTAAAAGTAAGTTAGGGTGTTTTCAAGGTTTATTGAAAATTCAAAAGTATTGGAACATGTGGTAATTAAAGTATCCTCTAATGGATAAAATGAACACAACCCACTTGTCTGATAAATGGCATCATAAGGGCCAGCCAGAGTACCATCACAATGGATATAGAATCGATCTCACAACCCACATTGATTAAGAGTAGGCGTCCGGGCGCCTCACCACCATGAAACACTCTGGTAAATAAAACTAGAGTCAAGAGCTTCAGATAGATTAAGGTTCAACGGGGATGACTATGACTTTAGGGTGCGGGTTCTTAGGAGCACATGCATGAAGATTTTCTAAGCTATCATATACAAGGTCATGCGGGCTCCTTGTGAACGCATCACCATTATAACGCAGATCCTCGAATGCACAGTCCATCAAGCAATCTTGGAACACCTTGTTGTATTTCAAAGCCCTAGTGCCCCTCCTTTTTCCCACAAGTATAGAACCTTGTTAAAATCACTGCTGCTCCCGTCGCACCAGCAACAATCCCTCGCGTGGTTCTCGCGTTGGTGCCAACAATCCAAAGGTCGTCCGGTGCCAATGCCTTGCGACGCCACAAACAACCGCCGTGGTCGGCGGGGAAGCGACAAAGGACTCCGCCATCACCGCCAAAGCTCCCCTGCACACCAACAAGGTCTCGGAGAAGAGGTCGCCGCAGGATCCATCAGCCACAGCTACTGCTCGGGCAAAGAAGAAGGTGGCGACAATGGCGATGGCCCCGCCACCGACGATGCCTTCCATGGTGACAGTGGCTCCCCCGACACCGCCTAGGCCCTATTCACCTCGTTGCCCACCACCACACGAGAACAATCCGTTGTCACTCGTCACCACAACTGCAGGTGTCCCCATGGGCGGAGGATGTGCACGCATTAATTTTCGTTCTAACCCCGAAAACACACGGCTGCAATCTTAATGCTAGTATTGTGTATATATTAGTCCATTCTAATTAACTGGGATAATACTAATATTGAACTTTGTACACCCATTTTCTAAACTTAGCCCCGCCACTAGGTGTCCCCAACGTGTGCGGTGAAATGCCTAGGAGGTAAAAAAATATTTTCCGTTTTTCCCATTGATTTTAATGGGATACATTTTGTAGGCAATTATGATGTGATGTGACTGTATTTTATTCAAATTTGATGTATGTAGTGCAAAATCCTTTTTGCAATATACTTGTGTTGCATCTCAAAATTTTCTATAAAAAGATTTTGCATCCCAAGAAATTCCCTTTCAAGAATATGCATTGCAAGAAAAGCACGTTCTTGACATGGAAGAAGAGTACTTTGTTGATGCAGTTCCAAGGGGAGAGGTGGGAATTACACTACCAAAGAGGAAAAAAATGTTCTGTGACGTGTGAAAGAAGGTTGGTTTTGAACCGCACATCCGTGTCGAGCAACCAATGCCAAGTTATAGGAAGTGTATCTCTAAGTACTTCATGGCACGCAATACTAGTGGCATCTATCTATTGGAAATTTTGCACCAACGTCGATGGCAAACAATATCATCGGAATGCCAATAGTGTTTGGTATGCCTGGCACAAGTTGACTGTATGAACCCGAGGGGCACAAATACCAACGATAAGATGATTGTTTGTTTGCATTCGTCCATTATTTTTTCATATCATGTATGGATTGGTGGCTAACTTCTTTTCTCACTTGTGGTATGTAGCTCAACATTGCTCAAGAATTGTTTAAGGGCCGAGGAAAATGCAAGGGAAAATGTTCAAGGAAAGGCAAGAGATTCAATTTGCACCACTGTTGGACAGAGAGTGGAGATGTTTAGAAGTGGAAGAACCGCAAATACAATGAAATTCCAAATAAGAAGTCAAAGAGATCGGTGGAAATGCAACACAAGGTGACATCGATAATGATGCATCAAGTGCCATGGACGAAAAAAATCCCCACTCCAAACTCGGATGCTAAGAAGAGGGCCGATGGTAGGATGAAAGGCAAGGACAAGATGAAGAAGGGAGGAGACAATGACTACAAAGAGTCATTGGACAATATCATGGCAATAAGGAAGGTATATGGCTAAGGCAAAGAAGACCTTGAGAGCCAAAGAAATGGAGGAGAGGAGAAAGACTAGAGAGAGGAGGTTGGCAATAGGAAAGGTGGGTGGTGGCCAAGGAGAGGAGGGCCAATGTTGATGAGATGAAGGTGGCCTACGAAGGAAGAATGTGACGCCCCGAGACTGATATGCCAGGTGTCTTCCAGTTATTCGCTGTTGTTGTTTTGTCATTCGCTTGCGTGTTGCATCTTGTCATGTCATCATGTGCATTTCATCATCACGTTTTCAAAACTTGCATCCGTCCCGGTCTCCTCGTTCTTTCCGTTGTTCGTTCTGAGCCCGAAATAGTATTTTATAAGTGGCCGGAAAATATTCTCGGATTGGGTTGAAAGTTGGCATGTGGTCTTATTATAGTGTAGATAGACCGCCTGTCAAGTTCCATCGCATTCGGAGCTCGTTTGATAGCCCAACCGTTAAACTATAGAGACAATATAGTCAATCAAATCGTCGGACGTTTTCGATATCCGGGACTACCGCCGGGCCTCTTCTTCTCTTCTCTGCTCTCAGACCACCTAGTTTCCCCTCCACTTCGGACCGCACGATCGCGATCCGAGGGTCCAAAACGGAGCAAGCCCCTCTCCAAACCCTAATCCTAGCCCACCTACTATAAATAGACCCCATCCCCTTCCAAATTGGGTCTAAACCTAGCCTAGCCCCTCCCCAAACCTCCATCCACCACATCAACCTCGAAGCCCGCGCTGCTAACCAGATCCAACCACCCCCTCCTCATTTTCCGGTGCCCTCCACCTCACACCCGCCACTTGGCGCGCCCAGATTGGCTCAGCCACCGCCAGCAGCCGCCTGTGGCCACTCGCAGGCGGCCACGTGGCCTCTCCTCGCTTTTCCCCTGTCTCCCCGCGCCGCCGTGGACCGCTCAGGCTCGCGCAAGGCCCGCCCGAGCCCATCCAGGGCCCGAGTGCCACTCCGGCCGATCTGCATCGCCGTGCTGCTTTTCCTCGCTCGATCCCGATGAGAACAGGAGCGCCGCCGCCGGCCTCTCGTCGCCGCTGCCTTCCCCTCATGCCTGTGTGCCTTTTCCACGAGACCGGAGCCCTCGTACCCAGGCGTCTCCGTCGACCCTGCTGTCGGCCGGCGACCTCGTCCGCTGGAGCTCGCCTTCGCCGGCCAATAGCAGCAGCAACCGGCGCGCCCCTTCCTCCTCCTCGTCGCCCTTCACCTGGAGCTGCCGGAGTCACAAGAGGCCGCCAAGTCCCGCCGTGGTCGCCAGGGCCTTCCCCGACCTCGATCCGTCAAGTCCGCCGGCGGGAGCGGCCTTCACCGCCCAGATCCATCAATGCCTCGCCTCTTCTTCGTTTCAGTCGAGGACGAGCGCTCCCTCGTCGTCGTGTTGACCGCAGAAGACCCGCACCTGGGCCGTGTCTCGCGTGAGGTCCACCAATCGGCCCAGCTGCCAGGCCCAGCGGCGCCCGGCCTGCCTGGGCCTCTCCACCAACCGACTGGACCTCAGCCCACTGGGTGAGACCACCCCAGCGCCCCCCTTTTTTTCTTTCCCTATTGGGCTTCCTGCTCAGATGCGGTCCGTATCATGTTTTTTCCCTTGGTCGGATTTAGCTAATTTATCCAGAGACTTTCAGTTTTGCAGAAACACCCTTGCACTTCATGCATATCCTAACTAATTAACCGTGCATCGGATTAAAACAAACTTTATATGTAAAATGTCTAGAATTTTGTCTAGTTTAATAATATCCAACTTTCATCCATGTTTAAAATGTTTAAACCACTGTTTTTTTAAATTTTCTTAAATAACTTGTTAAAATGCTTTAATTCATAACTAAATAACCGTAACTCAAAATTTAATAAACTTTATATGTAAATGGGGTGGAAAAATGCCTAGTTTAACATGGTGACCTTACTTTGCATGTCTAATAACTCTAAAATTATGTTTAGGGCAGAACAATACCAAACCTAAAATATGCATATGGGGATTTACCGGAATTGTTGTTCGTTGCTTCCGGCCTCATTTAAACTTGACTAGACAGGTAGTTTTACTTTGCTTCACCCTCTTGCCATGTTTAACAACATTTAATATTGTTGGTTATATAAACAAGATCGAACTAAATAAGTCACGTGGTGTTTCGTCAATATGCAACGGAGTTGCATATTGAGCTCCACTTAATTTGTAGGGTTGTTTGTGCACTTTGCCATGCCATGCCTCATTAAACCGGACATGCATCATACTTGTTTGCGCATCGTGCCATGTTTATGTGATGATTGTTTACCATGATTGTTTGCTTCTTTCGGGTGTTGCTTCTGCGGGTTGGTTTCGATAATGTTGTGTTGTTCCGATAATGTACTTCATGGCTCGCTCTTTTGCTATGCCTATGCTACGATACCTACCACTTGCTTATCATGCCTTCCATTTGCCATGTCAAGCCTCTAAGCCACCTTGTCCTAGCAAACTGTTGTTTGGCTATGTTACCGCTTTGCTCAGTCCCTCTTATAGCATTGTTAGTTGAAGGTGAAGATTGGAGCTTGTTCCTTGTTTGGAACATGGATATTTTGTTGGGATATCACAATATCTCTTATTTAATTAATGCATCTATATACTTGGTAAAGGGTGGAAGGCTCAGCCTTATGCCTGGTGTTTTGTTCCACCCTTGCTGCCCTAGTTTCCGTCATATCGGTGTTATGTTCCCGAATTTTGTGTTCCTTACATGGTTGGGTTATAATGGGAACCCCTTGACAGTTCGCGTTGAATAAAACTCCTCCAGCAAGGCCCAACATTGGTTTTACCATTCACCACCTAGCCTTTTCTTTCCCTTGGGTTCTGCAGACTCAAGGGTCATCTTCATTTTAACCCCCCCGGGCCAGTGCTTCTCTAAGTGTTGGTCCGAACCAAGTAGACTGCGGGGCCACCTCGGGGCAACTTGAGGGTTGGTTTTACTCGTAGGATGTCTCATCTGAGTGTGCCCTGAGAACGAGATATGTGCAGCTCCTATCGGGATTTGTCGGCACATTCGGGCGGCTTTGCTGGACTTGTTTTACCATTGTCGAGGATGTCTTTAACTAGGATTCCGAGCCTGATCGGGTCTTCTTGGGAGAAGGAATATCCTTCGTTGACCGTGAGAGCTTGTGATGGGCTAAGTTGGGACACCCCTGCAGGGATTTGAACTTTCGAAATCCGTGCCGCAGTTATGGGCAGATGGGAATTTGTTAATGTTCGGTTGTAGAAAACCTGAAGTTTATCTTAATTAAGATACATCAACCGCGTGTGTAGCCATGATGGTCTCTTCTCGGCGGGGTCCGGGAAGTGAACACGGTGTTGGAGTTATGCTTGGCGTAGGTTGTTCTAGGATCACTTCTTGATCATAGTTTACCCCTCATGTCGTTGCCTTCTCTTCTCGCTCTCTTTTGCGCATATGTTAGCCACCAAATACGCTAGTCGCTTGCTGCAGCTCCACCTCATACCTTTTACCCTACCTATAAGCTTACATAGTCTTGATCGCGAGGGTGTGAGATTGCTGAGTCCCCGTGACTCATAGATACTTCCAAAACCAGTTTGCAGGTGCCGATGATACCGTGCAGGTGACGCAACCAAGCTCAAAGAGGAGCTTGATGAAGATCGTGTTCATTGTGTTGTTCTGTTTCCCGTTGATCAGTAGTGGAGCCCAGTTGGGACGATCGGGGATCTGTGTAGCATTTGGGGTAGTCTTATTTTATTTTGGTTCTGTAGTCGGACCTTGATTGTATCTGGCTGATGTAATGCTTTATCCATGTAATTGTGTGAAGTGGCGATTGTAAGCCAACTACGTATCTCTTTCCTTTATGTATTACATGGGTTGTGTGAAGATTACCTCACTTGCGACATTGCTTACAATGCGGTTATGCCTCTAAGTCGTGCTTCGACACGTGGGAGATATAGCCACATCGTGGGCGTTACAAGTTGGTAATCAGAGCCTTCCCTGACCTTAGGAGCCCCCTGCTTGATCGAATCGCTGGCGTTGTTGAGTCTAGAAAAATGTTTTGAGTCATTTAGGATTATATATATCGGAGAGTAGGATTCTTTTTACTCCTCAGTCCCTTCATCGCTCTGGTGAGGCATCCTGACGTAGAGTTTTGACTCTTCTCTCTCAAATTTCACTAAAAAAAATTTAGGATCACGCGGGTATCTTGGAATCAGTCCGATCGATTTATGACGAGAACATTGTTCTTGGTGCCTCCTGACATTTAGGAGTTGTGGCAGTGTCCTGGGGAGTTGAGCTCCGAGGTGTTGTCATCACAATTTATCGTTGAGATTCTGGAATACCCAAGTTTCGCCGACATCAAAAATCTATTTTATGCAGTTGTTGGTGAGATAACCTCGACGCCACCCAGTACTGGGGCGGGAGTTCGGGAGTATTGCCATAACTTGTATAACTGATGCTTTTCGAAGGTTGAGGTAAACGATTTCCGAAGGTTTCTTGGTTATGTGTTGAAGGATGGATACAACTGGATGTAGGATTTGCTAGTTTTGGGTGAGATATTATGCTTCCCTGTATCCCCAACACCTGATTGTTGGGGAACGTAGTAATTTCAAAAATTTCCTACGCACACGCAAGATCATGGTGATGCATAGCAACGAGAGGGGAGAGTGTTGTCTACGTACCCTCATAGACCGTTCGCGGAAGCGTTATATCAACGTGGTTGATGTAGTCATACGTCTTCACGATCCGACCGATCCAAGTACTGAAAGCACGGCACCTCCGAGTTCTGCACACGTTCGGATCGGTGACGTCCTCGCCTTCTCGATCCAGCAAGAGGGGCGAAGTAGTATATGAGTTCCGACAGCACGACTGCGTGGTGACGGTGTTGGTGAAGAACAATCTTCGCAGGGCTTCTCCTAAGCACTACGAAAACTATGATGTAGGATAAACTAGAGGGGACGGGGTTGCCGACACACGGCTTGGTGTTTCTTGATGTGTCTTTGGTGCTATCCCTACCCCTCTATTTATATGTTGAGCCCTGGGGTCGAAACTTGGAGTAAAAGCCTCCTCAAAGTCGGTTTCACTTGAAAGGCAAGAGTCCTTCTCGGACTCCAGGGCTAGACGCCAGGGTTCCTGGCGTCTACCCCCTAGACGCCAGGGTTCCTGGCGTCTAGCCTCTGGTCTCCACAAAACTTCCTTTTGCACTTCCCAAAAGCCTCGTGGGCTTTCCCCTTTGGCCCAGATAAAGTGTTCTCGTGCCCAAACATTTCGGGAAACATCTGGAACCCCTTCCGGTGAATTCCGGAACCCTTCCAGAGATCAAACACTACTATCCACATATCAATCTTTACTTCTGGACCATTCCGGAGTTCCTCGTCATATCTGTGATCTCATCCAAAACTCCGAACAACATTCGGTCACCAACATACATAACTCATAGTACTATATCGTCAACGAACGTTAAGCGTGCGGACCCTACAGGTTCGAGAACTATGTAGACATGACCGAGACACCTCTCTGCTCAATAACCAATAGCGGGACCTGGATGCCCATATTGGCTCCTACATATTCTACGAAGATCTTTATCGGTCAGACCGCATAACAACATACGTTGTTTCCTTTGTCATCGGTATGTTACTTGCCCGAGATTCGATCGTCAGTATCTCAATACCTAGTTCAATCTCGTTACCGGCAAGTCTCTTTACTCGTTCCGTAATACATCATCCCGCAACTAACTCATTAGTTGCAATGCTTGCAAGGCTTATAGTGATGTGCATTACCGAGTGGGCCCAGAGATACCTCTCCGACAATCGGAGTGATAAATCCTAATCTCGAAATACGCCAACCCAACAAGTACCTTTGGAGACACCTGTAGAGCACCTTTATAATCACCCAGTTACGTTGTGATGTTTGGTGGCACACAAAGTGTTCCTCCGATAAACGGGAGTTGCATAATCTCATAGTCATAGGAACATGTATAAGTCATGAAGAAAGCAATAGCAACAAACTAAACGATCAAGTGCTATGCTAATGGAATGGGTCAAGTCAATCACATCATTCTCCTCATGATGTGATCCCGTTAATCAAATGACAACTCATGTCTATGGTTAGGAAATATAACCATCTTTGATCAACGAGCTAGTCAAATAGAGGCATACTAGTGACACTCTGTTTGTCTATGTATTCACACATGTATTATGTTTCCGGTTAATACAATTCTAGCATGAATAATAAAAATTTATCATGATATAAGGAAATAAATAATAACTTTATTATTGCCTCTAGGGCATATTTCCTTCAGTCTCCCAATTGCACTAGAGTCAATAATCTAGTTCACATCGCCATGTGATTTAACATCAATAGTTCACATCACCATGTGATTAACACCCATAGTTCACATCGACATGTGACTAACACCCAAAGGGTTTACTAGAGTCAATCATCTAGTTCACATCGCTTATGTGATTAACACCCAAAGAGTACTGAGGTGTGATCATGTTTTGCTTGTGAGAGAAGTTTAGTCAACGGGTCTGCCACATTCAGATCCGTAAGTATTTTGCAAATTTCTATGTCAACAATGCTCTGCATGGAGCTACTCTAGCTAATTGCTCCCACTTTCAATATGTATCCAGATTGAGACTTAGAGTCATCTGGATCAGTGTCAAAACTTGCATCGACGTAACCCTTTACGACGAACCTTTTGTCACCTCCATAATCGAGAAACATATCCTTATTCCACTAAGGATAATTTGACCAATGTCCAGTGATCTACTCCTAGATCACTATTGTACTCCCTTGCCAAACTCAGGGCAGGGTATACAATAGGTCTGGTACACAGCATGGCATACTTTATAGAACCTATGGCTGATGCATAGGGAATGACTTTCATTCTCTCTCTATCTTCTGCCGTGGTCGGGTTTTGAGTCTTACTCAACTTCACCCCTTTGTAACACAGGCAAGAACTCCTTCTTTGACTATTCCATTTTGAACTACTTCCAAATCTTGTCAAGGTATGTACTCATTGAAAAACATATCAAGCGTCTTGATTTATCTCTATAAATCTTGATGCTCAATATGTAAGCAGCTTCACCGAGGTCTTTCTTTGAAACACTCCTTTATGCTTTGCAGAATAATTCTACATCATTTCCGATCAACAATATGTCATTCACATATACTTATCAGAAATGTTGTAGTGCTCCCATTCACTTTCTTGTAAATACAGGCTTCACCGCAAGTCTGTATAAAACTATATGCTTTGATCAACTCATCAAAGCATATATTCCAACTCCAAGATGCTTGCACTAGTCCATAGATGGATCGCTGGAGCTTGCACATTTTGTTAACACCTTTAGGATCGACAAAACCTTCTGGCTGCATCATATATAACTCTTCTTTAATAACTCCTTTAAGGAATGCAGTTTTGTTTATCCATTTGCCAGATTTCATAAAATGCGGCAATTGCTAACATGATTCGGACAGACTTAAGCATACATACGAGTGAGAAACTCTCATCGTAGTCAACACCTTGAACTTGTCGAAAACCTTTTTGCGACAATTCTAGCTTTGTAGATAGTAACACTACTATCAGCATCCGTCTTCCTCTTGAAGATCCATTTAATCTCAATGGCTCGCCGATCAATGGGCAAGTCAATCAAAGTCCATACTTTGTTCTCATACATGGATCTCATCTCAGATTTCATGGCCTCAAGCCATTTCGCGGAATCTGGGCTCATCATCGCTTCCTCATAGTTCGTAGGTTCGTCATGGTCAAGTAACATGACCTCCAGAACAGGATTACCGTACCACTCTGGTGCGGATCTCACTCTGTTTTACCTACGAGGTTTCGGTAGTAACTTGATCTGAAGTTACATGATCTTCATCATTAGCTTCCTCACTAATTGGTGTAGTAGTCATAGGAACAGATTTCTGTGATGAACTACTTTCCAATAAGGGAGCAGGTACAGTTACCTCATCAAGTTCTACTTTCCTCCCACTCACTTCTTTCGAGAGAAACTCCTTCTCTAGAAAGGATCCATTCTCAGCAACGAATATCTTGCCTTCGGATCTGTGATAGAAGGTGTACCCAACATTTTTATTTTGGGTATCCTATGAAGACGCACTTCTCTGATTAGGGTTTGAGCTTATCAGGTTGAAACTTTTTCACATAAGCATTGCAACCTCAAACTTTAAGAAACGACAGCTTAGGTTTCTTGCCAAACCATAGTTCATACGGTGTCGTCTCAACGGATTTAGATGGTGCCCTTTTTAATGTGAATGCAGCTGTCTCTAATGCATAACCCCAAAACGATAGTGGTAAATCGGTAAGAGACATCATAGATTTGCACTAAATCAAATAAAGTACGGTTATGATGTTCGGACACACCATTACGTTGTGGTGTTCCAGGTGGCATGAGTAGTGAAACTATTTCACATTGTTTTAACTGAAGGCCAAACTCGTAACTCAAATATTTTACTTGTATGATCATATTGTAAAAACTTTTATTTTTGTTACGATGATTCTCCACTTCACTCTGAAATTCTTTGAACTTTTCAAATATTTCAGACTTGTGTTTCATCAAGTAGATATACTCATATCAGCTCAAATCATCTGTGAAGGTCAGAAAATAACGATACTTCCCGTGAGCCTTAACACTCATCGGACCGCATACATCAGTATGTATTATTTCCAATAAGTTAGTTGCTCGCTCCATTGTTACGGAGAACGGAGTCTTAGTCATCTTGCCCATGAGGCATGGTTAGCAAGCATCAAGTGATTCATAATCAAGTGATTCAAAAAGTCCATCAGCATGGAGTTTCTTCATGCGCTTTACACCAATATGACCTAAATGACAGTGCCACAAATATGTTGCACTATCATTATTAACTTTGCATCTTTTGGTTTTAATATTATGAATATGTGTATCACTACGATCGAGATCCAACGAACCATTTTCATTGGGTGTGTAACCATATAAGGTTTTATTCATGTAAATAGAACAACAATTTATTCTCTTACTTAAATGAATAACCATATTGAAATAAACATGATCAAATCATATTCATGCTCAACGCAAACACCAAATAACACTTATTTAGGTTCAACACTAATCCCGAAAGTATAGGGAGTGTGCGATGATGATCATATCAATCTTGGAACCACTTCCAACACACATCGTCACTTCACCCTTAACTAGTCTTTGTTCATTCTGCAACTCCCGTTTCGAGTTACTACTCTTAGCAACTGAACCAGTATCAAATACCGAGGGGTTGCTATAAACACTAGTAAAGTACATATCAATAACATGTATATCAAATATAGCTTTGTTCACTTTGCCATCCTTCTTATCCACCAAATACTTGGGGTAGTTCCGCTTCTAGTGACAAGTCCCTTTGCAGTAGAAGCACTTAGTCTCAGGCTTAGGTTCAGATTTGGGTTTCTTCACTTGAGCAACAACTTGTTTGCCGTTCTTCTTGAAGTTCCCCTTCTTCCCTTTGCCCTTTCTCTTGAAACTAGTGGTCTTGTCAATCATCAACACTTGATGTTTTTCTTGATTTCTACCTTCACTGATTTTTGCATCGCGAAGAGCTTGGGAATTGTTTTCGTCATCCCTTGCATATTATAGTTCATCACTAAGTTCTACTAACTTGGTGATGGTGACTAGAGAATTCTGTCAATCACTATTTTTATCTGGAAGATTAACTCCCACTTGATTCAAGCGATTGTAGTACCCAGACAATCTGAGCACATGCTCACTGCTTGAGCTATTCTCCTCCATCTTTTAGCTATAGAACTTATTGGAGACTTCATATCTCTCAACTCGGGTATTTGCTTGAAATATTAACTTCAACTCCTGGAACATCTCATATGGTCCATGACGTTCAAAACGTCTTTGAAGTCCCGATTCTAAGCCGTTTAAGCATGGTGCACTAAACTATCAAGTAGTCATCATATTGAGCTAGCCAAACGTTCATAACATCTGCTCTTGCAATAGGTTTGTCACCTAGCGGTGCATCAAGGACATAATTCTTCTGTGCAGCAATGAGGATAAACCTCAGATCATGGATCCAATCCGCATCATTGCTACTAATATCTTTCAACTTAGTTTTCTCTAGGAACATATCAAAAATAAAACAGGGGAGCTAAACACAAGCTATTGATCTACAACATAGATATGCTAATACTACCAGGACTAAGTTCATGATAAATTTATGTTCAATTAATCATATTACTTAAGAACTCCCACTTAGAAAGACATCCCTCTAATCTTCTAAGTGATCACGTGATCCAAATCAACTAAACCATAACCGATCATCACGTGAAATGGAGTAGCTTTCAATGGTGAACATCAATATGTTGATCATATCTACTATATGATTCACGCTCGACCTTTCGGTCTCAGTGTTCCGAGGCCATATCTGCATATGCTAGGCTCGTCAAGTTTAACCTGAGTATTTAGTGTGTGCAAAACTGGCTTGCACCCGTTGTAGATGGACGTAGAGCTTATCACACCCGATCATCACCTGGTGTCTGGGCACGACGAACTTTTGCAACGGTGCATACTCAGGGAGAACACTTTTATCTTGAAATTTAGTGAGAGATCATCTTATAATGCTACCGTCAAACAAAGCAAGATAAGATGCATAAAAGATAAACATCACATGCACTCAATATAAGTGATATGATATGGCCATCATCATCTTGTGCTTGTGATCTCCATCTCCGAAGCACCGTCATGATCACCATCGTCACTAGCGCGACACCTTGATCACCATCGTAGCATCGTTGTCGTCGCGCCAATCTTATGCTTCCACGACTATCACTACCGCTTAGTGGTAAACTAAAGCATTACAACGCAATTGCATTGCATACAATAAAGCGACAACCATATGGCTCCTGCAGCAATGAGGATAAACCTCAGATTACGGATCCAATCCGCATCATTGCTATTAACATCTTTCAACACAATTTTCTCCAGGAACATATCAAAATAAACACAGGGATGCAACAACGCGAGCTATTGATCTACAATATAATTTGCAAAATACTACCACGACTAAGTTCATGATAAATTTAAGTTCAATAAATCATATTATTTAAGAACTCCCACTTAGATAGACATCCCTCTAATCCTCTAAGTGATCACGTGATCCAAATCAACTAAACCATAACCGATCATCACGTGAAATGGAGTAGCTTTTATGGGGGAACATTACTATGTTGATCATATCTACTATATGATTCACGCTCGACCTTTCGGTCTCAGTGTTCCGAGGCCATATCTGCATATGCTAGGCTCGTCAAGTTTAACCTGCGTATTTTGCGTGTGCAAAACTGGCTTGCACCCGTTGTAGATGGACGTAGAGCTTATCACACCCGATCATCACGTGGTGTCTGGGCACGACGAACTTTGGCAATGATGCATACTCAGGGAGAACACTTTTATCTTGATAATTTAGTGAGAGATCATCTTATAATGCTACCGTCAATCAAAGCAAGATAAGATGCATAAAAGATAAACATCACATGCAATCAATATAAGTGATATGATATGGCCATCATCATCTTGTGCTTGTGATCTCCATCTCCGAAGCACCGTCATGATCACCATCGTCACCGGCGCGACACCTTGATCTCCATCGTAGCATCGTTGTCGTCTCGCCAATCTTATGCTTCCACGACTATCGCTACCGCTTAGTGATAAAGTAAGGCATTACAGCGCGATTGCATTGCATACAATAAAGCGACAACCATATGGCTCCTGCCAGTTGCCGATAACTCGGTTACAAAACATGATCATCTCATACAATAAAATTTAGCATCATGTCTTGACCATATCATATCACAACATGCCCTGCAAAAACAAGTTAGACGTCCTCTACTTTGTTGTTGCAAGTTTTACGTGGCTGCTATGGGCTGAGCAAAAACCGTTCTTACCTACGCATCAAAACCACAACGATAGTTTGTCAAGTTGGTGCTGTTTTAACCTTGACAAGGACCAGGCATAGCCACACTCGGTTCAACTAAAGTTGGAGAACTGACACCCGCCAGCCACCTGTGTGTAAAACACGTCGATAGAACCAGTCTCGCGTAAGCGTACGCGTAATGTCAGTCTGGGCCGCTTCATCCAACAATACCGCCGAACCAAAGTATGACATGCTGGTAAGCAGTATGACTTATATCGCCCACAACTCACATGTGTTCTACTCGTGCATATGACATCTACGCATAAAACCTAGGCTCGGATGCCACTGTTGGGGAACGTAGTAATTTCAAAAATTTCCTACGCACACGCAAGATCATGGTGATGCATAGCAACGAGAGGGGAGAGTGTTGTCTACGTACCCTCGTAGACCGTTCGCGGAAGCATTATATCAACGCGGTTGATGTAGTCGTACATCTTCACGATCCGACCGATCCAAGTACCGAAAGCACGACACCTCCGAGTTCTGCACACGTTCGGCTTGGTGACGTCCTCGCCTTCTCGATCTAGCAAGAGGGGCGAAGTAGTAGATGAGTTCCGCCAGCACGACGGCGTGGTGACGATGTTGGTGAAGAACAATCTCCGCAAGGCTTCGCCTAAGCACTACGAAAACTATGACGTAGGATAAACTAGAGGGGACGGGGTTGCTGTTACACGACTTGGTGTTTCTTGATGTGTCTTTGGTGCTAGCCCTACCCTACTATTTATATGTTGAGCCCTGGGGTCGAAACTTGGAGTAAAAGCCTCCTCAAAGTCGGTTTCACCCGAAAGGCAAGAGTCCTTCTCGGACTCCAGGGCTAGACGCCAGGGTTCCGGTGTCTACCCCCTAGACGCCAGGGTTCCTGGCGTCTAGCCTCTGGTCTCCGCAAAACTTCCTTTTGCACTTTCCAAAAGCCTCGTGGGCTTTCCCCTTTGGCCGAGATAAAGTGTTCTCGTGCCCAAACATTTCGGGAAACATCCGGAACCCCTTCTAGTGAATTCCGGAACCCTTCCGGAGATCAAACACTACTATCCACATATCAATCTTTACTTCCAGAACATTCCGGAGTTCCTCGTCATATCTGTGATCTCATCCAAAACTCTGAACAACATTCGGTCACCAACATACATAACTCATAGTACTATATCGCCAACGAACGTTAAGCGTGCGGACCCTACGGGTTCGAGAACTATGTAGACATGACCGAGACACCTCTCTGGTCAATAACCAATAGCGGGACCTGGATGCCCATATTGGCTCCTACATATTCTACGAAGATCTTTATCGGTCAGACCACATAACAACATACGTTGTTCCCTTTGTCATCGGTATGTTACTTGCCCGAGATTCGATCGTCGGTATCTCAATACCTAGTTCAATCTCGTTACCGGCAAGTCTCTTTACTCGTTTCGTAATACATCATCCCGCAACTAACTCATTAGTTGCAATGCTTGCAAGGCTTATAGTGATGTGCATTACCGAGTGGGCCCAGAGATACCTCTCCGACAATCGGAGTGACAAATCCCAATCTCGAAATACGCCAACCCAACAAGTACCTTTGGAGACACCTGTAGAGCACCCTTATAATCACCCAGTTACGTTGTGATGTTTGGTGGCACACAAAGTGTTCCTCCGATAAACGGGAGTTGCATAATCTCATAGTCATAGGAACATGTATAAGTCATGAAGAAAGCAATAGCAACAAACTAAACGATCAAGTGCTATGCTAACGGAATGGGTCAAGTCAATCACATCATTCTCCTAATGATGTGATCCCGTTAATAAAATGACAACTCATGTCTATGGTTAGGAAACACAACCATCTTTAATCAAGGAGCTAGTTAAATAGAGGCATACTAGTGACACTCTGTTTGTCTATGTATTCACACATGTATTATGTTTCCGGTTAATACAATTCTAGCATGAATAATAAACATTTATCATGATATAAGGAAATAAATAATAACTTTATTATTGCCTCTAGGGCATATTTCCTTCACTGATTGCATAACCGGAAAATTTCGGGAGTTTATAAGTGGGAATTCAAGTAGCTCTTAGGATATCTTTCCGACAGATGTATGATATGAAATTGGGGTTCGACGTCTAGTGGTCCGCCTATCCATGGTTAGTTTTACAGTGGTCTCATTGTGTCTTAAAGAGTCCTTGGCTATGCCGACTCGGGGACGCTTCGTATGTCATGTGCACTGCCTTGTACATGATGGTGCTGTACGATCGAGCCCGTGTAGGCCCCACCATGAAAACTTCAGATGAAATCTCTATCATATGTTTGTTCTGGCTTATTTTGCAAGCCAATCCTTTGTTTTGTTTTGAGTTGTGGTATTCGAGTTGCTTCAATGTCAAGTGTTGATTCCATACCTTCTCTAATGGTGTTCTCATACTCCGATGCAAATACCAATCCTTCATGATAATCGAGATTGTCATGTCAATCCTTTTTAACCGGTGAGTTTCTCTTCAAGTGGATCCGAACATTTCAACATCCGCAAGATCAAGTATCAGTTCTTCTCAACGGTGTTTGCGTCATTCGTTCCAAGTTGCCTTTGTTTTCCCACCCACCCACCCTTTTTTTTCTTCAAGGACTCGGATTTCTTAGTTCGTTATCCATTTTATGGATATGAAGTCTCCCCATTCCTTTCAGTCAATGTCCTTATCCGGTGATTCTCATGAAGACCCTAACGGAGTTTCAAGTTCGTCACTCTTCACTCATTTTCTTCTCCGGTGGATTCTAGTCAAGCCTTGTCAATCATATCTTTTCCTTGTTTCAATACTTTCTCTTGCTGGTGCTCCTCTTAATCATCCATTTCTCGCTATTCAATTGTGCCGGAGTGATGAAGATATCTCAAAAGATTTGTGTCTCCATTATCAATCCGTCCAAGATATCTCGAGGTTGTTATCTCATTCAAGCCGTTTAATTCAACCGGTGCTATCTCCTTTGCAAGTAATCGTTCAACGGTGTATCTTTTTAGTGGACCCTAACCCACAGGTCTTTTCCAGGATCTTACCTGACTCTTCTAATTTTACCGGAGCTATTCTCAAATCTTTTAAAGCTTGACGTGAATATGAATTATCATCAGTCAAATGTCTTCTCCAAGATCTGTCAAAATCTTTTCATCGTTGGCTCAACCTCTTCATTTTGATTCTTCCGGAGTGTCTAAACAATTCATGGTTGTGTTTCTTGTCGTCATTGTCGGCGTTCTGGGAACGGGGGTCCCCAGACTTGCCTGCCTGCGGCCTGCGGCGTGGCTCAAAGGGGGGCCCAGCACGGCCCATCTTCATCAACACAAGACTCAAGACCCTCGCGAGGGGCCAAGCCTCGTGGGGCGGACGATGTGGACCTTCCTTAGGCGCGACCTCGTCAGGCTGGCTCGCGAGGAGGCGGAGAAATCAAGGCGGGGTACCTCGCGAGGTGCCCGTGACGCAAGCCATGACGATCAAAGGCGCCAGGCGGGTGCCAGCCCGCGCAGCGTCCTCCTTTCCTATTTGGTGCAAAGGGAGCAAGCGCAGCCGCGGAGTACTGAGGCATCAGGCAAAGGTTGCCATTTCGGTGCAATGAGACCAAGACCAGGAGGACTATGAGATGGAGGTCACCATGGAGCCCAAGACGCGTCATCACCAGAGCTTTGCGCAGGCGAAGACTACTTTTGTCAGGATAGCTGATACTTGCTGTCCCCCTTCAAATTAGCCCGCCATTGTTGGCTCCCTTCCCGCTCGATATTTGGGAAGAGGACCAGGGCCTCTATAAATAGGACCAGCCACCCACATAACAAGGGGGGCGGTGAGTGTGAGTAAGTAAGAGAGAGAGAGAGAAGGGTGACTGAACTCCTCCTAGCAGTTCGTCGCCCTAGCCAAGAGCATACCCTCGCGAGGCTGTTCTTCCTTGTATTGTTCATCATCATCAGCCCCAAGAGGCAATCCACCCCCCAAACACTGGAGTAGGGTATTCAGCCACAACGGTGGCCGGCGAACCAGTATAAACGCTTAGTGTCTCTTGTGCATTCTTTCAGTAGTCTGAGATCTTTTGGCGAGAGCGGTGAGGTAGAAGGCGTAATCTTTCGCGCGCACCCCAGTGTTGAACATTAAGGGTCTGCCGGAACCTGAATCCGACATTGGCGCACCAGGTAGGGGTGCGCCGGAATTCGCTTCCACCGCCCGTTCCTCTCGCTCCATTCCGACTCGTCAGCCCGCGCGAGCGCCGGCACGCTTCCACGTGTCGCCAGACGGCCCGTCGGTGACGTCCTTCGTTCCCGTGCCCGCCATCACCTACACCGGCCCGGCGGAGCGCAACAGGTCGCCGCACCATCCTGCGGCAAATGGCCGACGCTACTCCACCTCCACAGCTGATCTTCGCCCGCGCATTAGCGGCCCAGGAGCTCGGTCTGCACTATCGCGGCAACGAGCTCCTGCTCCGCCCGCGAGATTCTACGGGACAATGGCACCCCGTGCCGAGTCGTCCGCGCCAGGGCCCTCCTGCGCGACGGCTACACAACCCCCGGCGTCCGCCCTCCTGGCGGCTCACAGGCGCCGCCCACACACCCGTCAAGCGTTCGTCGCCGAGTCAGCACCGCTTCCACGCGGCAGGGGGCTCCCGATCGAACGACGCCCCTGAGACCGGCCTGACCTTCATTCGGAGGACCACCCCCGCCAACTCGGCCTGCTCGGGCGTGCTCCCCATGTTGTGCACCCCCACCATCTGCCAGGTGGCCGTCACCAGAACCCTCGTTGATGGCGGCGCGGGCCTCAGCGTGCTCTCGGTCGAGGCCTTCAACCTCCTCCGCATACCCCTGGAACGGCTGCAACCCAGCCGGCCCTTCTCAGGCGTTGGGGGCAAGTCGTCCAGTTCCTTGGGGCAGATCTGGCTCCCAGTGACCTTCGGCACCTACGACAACTTCCGCACGGAGCTGGTTGACTTCGACATCGCCCCAATCGGCCTCCCCTACAACGCCATCCTCGGCTATCCAGCGCTGGCCCGATTCATGGCCGCGACGCACCCGGCGTACAACCTCATGAAGATGCCCGGGAGCAGCGGTGTCCTTACTGTGCACGGAGACACCGGGGACGCGCTGTGGGCGCTCAAGCTCACCTTCAAGACGGCGGCGTCGGCACAGCCCGCCGACTTGCAGACCCCCGGGCCCAAGGGGGCTGCACCCGCCAAGAAGAAGCAGTTGTTCACCCAAGACAAGGCAGAAACCAAGCAGATACCCGTCGATGAGGACGGGTCCACCGACGCCACTTTCACCATAGGCGCCCACCTCAAACCCGAGCAGGAGGAGGCCCTGGTCGGGTTCCTGCGCGCAAACAAGAAGGTATTCGCTTGGGAGCCGGACCAGTTGGCAGGGATCCCCAGGAGTGTAATCGAGCATCACCTCAACGTGTGCGCCAACGTGCGCCCTGTGAAGCAGAAGGCCAGGCGGCAGTCCACAAAAAAGCAGGCCTTCATCATCCAAGAGACCCGCAAATTAGAAGCCGCTGGGGTCATCCGCGAGGTCCGATACCCATATTGGTTGGCCAACCCTGTCGTTGTGCCAAAGAAGGGAGGGAAGGAGCGTATGTGTGTCGACTTCACCAACCTCAACGAAGCATGCCCGCAAGATCCGTTCCCACTCCCCTGCATCGACCAGATCATCGATTCCACTGCGGAATGCGACCTGTTATGCTTCCTGGATGCCTTCTCTGGGTATCACCAGGTCAAGATGGCGGTAGAAGACATCGAGAAGACAGCCTTCCTAACCCCGTGTGGGGTATACTGCTACACGTGCATGCCATTCGGGCTGCGTAAAGCAGGGGCGACCTTTCAGCGGCTGATGCACATCACCTTGGGCCTGCAGCTCAGGAAGAATGTTGAAGCTTATGTTGATGATATCATGGTAAAGTCTCGGGAGGCCAAGACCTTGATACAGGACTTGGAGGAAACCTTCGCGAGCCTCAACGCAGTGAACCTACGGCTCAACCCAGAGAAGTGTGTGTTTGAAGTCCCCTCGGGCAAGCTCGTGGGTTTCCTCGTGTCCCACCGAGGCATCGAGGCTAACCCAGAGAAGGTCAAGGCGGTGGAAGATATGAGCCCGCCAAATACCCTCAGAGAAATGCAGAAGCTCACGGGGCGCGTGACCGCGCTAGGGCGCTTCATCTCCAAGTTGGGAGAGCGAGCCCTGCCCTTCTTCCAGCTAATGAAGAAGAAGGGGCCCTTCGAGTGGACTGAAGAGGCCGACAAGGCATTCCAGGATCTCAAGAGATACCTGACCAGCCCACCGGTCATGGTGGCACCGCGCCCTCAGGAGCCCCTGGTGCTTTACCTCGCAGCCACTCCCTACTCCGCCAGCGCAGCCTTGGTGGCAGTCAGAGAGGAGCGCCGAATCAAAACCATGGCAGCAGCCCGGGACAAGGCAGAACAGGGACAAGGAAGGCCTGCAGAAACCGCCACCGCGGCTGAGGAGGATCAGCCGCCGCAGAGGGGCGCACCAGAGGCGGAAGAGGCCCCTCTTCCAGATGGCCAGTCTCAGGAGGTCTCATTGCCTCAAGAGGCGCCACGGTCTCCGGAAGGAGCCACCAGCACTGACGCACTCCGCCTCATTGAGCACCCAGTGTACTTCGTCAGCACAGTGTTGCGGGATGCAAGAGCACGGTATCCCATGCCTCAGAAACTCCTCCTCGCGCTACTGATGGCTTCGCGCAAGCTGCAACACTATTTTCAGGGTCACCACATCAAGGTCGTCTCGTCATACCCCCTGGAGAGAGTGCTCAGGAGCCCTAATTCAGCTGGAAGGGTCGCTGAGTGGAACATAGAACTGCAAGCGTTTCAGCTCGAATTCATCATGACCAGGGTCATCAAGGGAGCAGCATTGGCGGATTTTGTGGCAGAGTGGACGGAGGCGCCAGGCCTCAAGGCCAATGAGGATCGGTCCCTATCCCCGGGAAGCGAGGCGCCAGAAGGCTGGGTCATGTACTTCGATGGGGCGTTCTCCAGGCATGGCGCTGGAGCTGGGGCGGTGCTTATATCGCCCACACAGGACAAGCTCTATTACGCTGTGCAACTCTGTTTCCAGCAAGGCGAAAATGTCTCCAACAACATAGCGGAGTATGAAGGTTTAATAGCGGGCTTGAAGGCCGCGGCTGCCCTGGGAGTGAAACGCCTCACCATCAAGGGCGATTCGCAGCTCCTCGTCAATTTCTCCAACAAGGTGTACGAGCCGAAGGATGAGCACATGGAAGCCTACCTTGCGGAAGTCCGCAAGATGGAGAAGCAATTCTGGAGGTTGGAGTTGCAGCATGTGCCCCGTGGCACCAATCAGGAGGCTGACGACATTGCCAAACGTGCGTCCAGACGGTTACCCCAGGAGCCTGGCGTTTTTGAGGAGCGACTCTTCAAGCCCTCAGCTCTGCCGTCATTATCAAACATGGCTCAGCCCTGGGAGGAGCTCCCCCAGCCACCTGCCTCAGGAGCTCCGACCTGTGGTCCGGCCTCAGGAGCGCGCCTGCTCCTGACGATAGAACCTCAGGAGGGATGTTGGATCACGGAGCTCCGGAGCTACTTAGCGCAAGGGACCTTGCCGGAGAAGGAGGAGGAAGCGGAGCGAGTGGCACGCCAGGCCACGACATACTGCATCAAAGATGGAGAGCTCTACCGGAAGCGACCAAACGATGTATCCCTGCACTGTATCTCCAGGGAGCAAGGGAAGGAACTACTGGAAGATATACACGGCGGAGACTGCAGACATCGTTCATCATCGCGGACCCTCGTCGGCAAGGCATTCTGCAGTGGGTTTTATTGGCCCACCGCGCTCAATGACGCCGTGGAACTAGTGAAAGCTTGTGAAGCCTGCTAGTTCCACGCCAAGCAGATCCATCAGCCAGCAGGAGGCTTGCAGACTATCCCCCTTTTGTGGCCATTCGCAGTCTGGGGGCTGGACATCTTGGGCCCGTTTCCTCGGGCGCCAGGGGGCCACCGCTACCTCTATGTTGCCGTGGACAAATTCACCAAGTGGACTGAAGTAGAGGCTGTCCGCACCATTCCCGCAGGTTCCGCGATCAAGTTCATCAAGGGCATCGTGAGCCAGTTCGGGGTGCCGAATTGCATCATCACAGACAACGGTTCGTAGTTCACCAATAACCTCTTCAAAACATACTGTGCTAACCTTGGAACGCAGATATGCTACGCCTCAGTGGCGCATCCCCGAAGCAACGGCCAGGCCGAGCGAGCCAACGCGGAGGTCCTGAGGGGCCTCAAGACCAGGACGTTCAAGAAGAAGCTGGAGGCCTGTGGTAGAGGTTGGTACGACGAGCTTCAGTCCATGCTGTGGTCCATCCGCACCGCCACGACCAAACCAACTGGAGAGACCCCGTTCTTCCTGGTCTACGGAGCGGAAGCGGTCCTCCCTCATGAGGTCAGACATCGCTCCGCGTGGGTCCTAGCGTTCGACGAGGCGCAGCAGGACGCCATGCGGGGGATGGACCTCATGTTGGGGGAGGAACGTCGCCGAGAAGCCGCGCTGCGAGCGACGAGGTACCAGCAAGCATTGCAGCGATATCACTGCCGCAACATCCGTCCCAGGACTCTTGAGGTAGGAGACCTCGTGCTTAGGCGGGTTCTCTCCAGGGAGGGACTGCACAAGCTCTCTCCCATGTGGGAGGGCCCGTTCAAGGTTGTTCATGTTTCTAGGCCCAGCTCCGCGCGCTTGGAGACTCAGGAGGGAGTGCCGGTCCAGAATGCATGGAACATCCAGCACCTCCAGAGGTTCTACCCCTGAAAAGGCCCAGAGCCTGTGAAGCAAGACGAGTGCCTGTGAAGCTATCACATTTTGGAAAAGGCCTAGAGCCTGTGAAGCAAGGCGAGTGCCTGTGAAGCTATCGCATTTTGGAAAAGGCCCAGAGCCTGTGAAGCAAGGCGAGTGCCTGTGAAGCTATCGCATTTTGGAAAAGGCCCAGAGCCTGTGAAGCAAGGCGAGTGCCTGTGAAGCTATCACATTTTGGAAAAGGCCCAAAGCCTGTGAAGCAAGGCGAGCGCCTGTGAAGCTATCACATTTTGGAAAAGGCCCAGAGCCTGTGAAGCAAGGCGAGTGCCTGTGAAGCTATCGTGTTTTGGAAAAGGCCCGGAGCCTGTGAAGAAGGCCAACGCCTGTGAAGCTCGCCGCCCGTGACACTCTCACGTAATAATGAGTGGGGCTGTACACGCCCCGGAGTCTCAGGAGTGCCGGCCTCAGGCCCTGGGGCTCCCTCCCACGCCCAGTGGCAGCACTTAGCTCCGCACTGGTGAGAAGACGTCGAAGACTAGATTAGGTGCCGGACGCGCCTTTTTCATTTGCTTTCCGCAGTTGGCTTGTTTGTTCGCATTTGAAGTTTAATTGAAGTTGCCGCCGTCGTTGGTTTGTGGTTCATCGATTTTTGCTCCCCCGCTTTGATTTCTCTTGCGCAAGGCCTCGTGAGAGGGCGGCAGCTGAACGCCCTCACGAGCGTTCCTATCCTAGTCATTCAAAGGGTTCGCGACCTGGGCCCCTTACAGGAGCACCCCTCTAGTCCGTGCCCCACGGGCACAACGACACAAACAAAGGGCTTGGGTCGGTCGCCCCCCCCACGGCCGGGGTCGGGAACTATCCACGCGCAGACACACAACCGAAAGGCACGAAAACGGAATCAAGGTAATGGTTAATAGCAATAACCCCGAACACGCCCCCGCGGGGCTCCATGCAGTTGTTTTCTTTTATGCAGGAAACAAAAGGAGAGAAAGGACAAGCCCAGCGTGGCTCGCCTCGCACCGGCCTGCGGAGGAGACTCGGGCTGTCTCTGAGGATCAAGCAGACTCCCTCTCGCGCTTCACCGGGGCGCGACGGCGGGCGGACGTACTGCCGCCTCCCAAGCAAGCGCGACGGCGCGGGGGCTGACTGCGGCCACCGCTGGAAGAGTCGCTTGAAGAAGAGTCGATGAAGCTTGGGGAGCCTTGAGCGCCGCCAACCATGCGGGCGCTGTCTCCTCCGTCGTCGTCGAGGCTGGGTCCCCGGGCGCGATCGTCGTCCTCAGGGCAACACCCTGCGCGGCGACCATCTTCCCCAAACACCCTCACATAGAGGGTGGCATCACCGTCAAACTTAAAGTGCAGGGTGCACCGGCGCTCCAGGACGCGAGCACGGGCAAACGCCTGCCAACCACAGGTCAGGGCCAAGCTCCCAGTGGCGGAGACCTCCGGTGCAGCCCATGAGGCCTGGCTGCAACAGCCATCCGCCTGTAGCCAGAGGCCGCCCGGGGCACCGGCCGGGAGCTCACCAAGGAGGAAGCGAGGGAGTTGGAGCCGGGCGATAGTAGGCTCCGCCGACTATACGACGAACTCTGGCAGCACCTCCGGAACGCGAAAGTGTGGCCTAGGGGAGCGCGCAACCAAGGCGCGTCCTCCGTCCATAGCAGCTCGTGTTGGGGAACGTAGTAATTTCAAAAAATTTCCTACGCACACGCAAGATCATGGTGATGCATAGCAACGAGAGGGGAGAGTGTTGTCTACGTACCCTCGTAGACCAAAGCGGAAGCATTGACGCAACGTAGAGGAAGTAGTCGTACGTCTTCCCGGTCCGACCGATCCAAGCACCGTTACTCCGGCACCTCCGAGTTCTTGACACACGTACAACTCGATGACGCACCCCGGGCACCGATCCAGCAAAGCCTCGAGGAGGAGTTTCGTCAGCACGACGGCGTGGTGACGATCTTGATGTTCAACTATCGCAGGGCTTCGCCTAAGCACCACTACAATATGATCGAGGTGTAATATCGTGGAGGGGGGCACCGCACACGGCTAAGGAATGATCACGAAGATCAACTTGTGTGTTCTAGGGTGCCCCCTGCCCCCGTATATAAAGGAGCAAGGGGGAGGCTGGCCGGCCCTTGGTGCGCCAAGGAGAGGGGGGAGTCCTTCTCCTAGTGGGAGTAGGACTCCCCTTTCCTAGTCCAACTAGGAATAGGAAGGGGAAGGAAAGAGAGGGAGAGGGAGAGGGAAAGGGGGGCCGCGCCCCCCTCCTAGTCCTATTCGGACTCCCCATGAGGGGGGGCGCGCCACCTCCTGGGCTGCTGCCCTCTCTCTCCCCTCAGGCCCAATAAGGCCCATTACTTCCCCGGGGGGTTCCGGTAACCCCTCCGGCACTTCGGTTTTATCCGAAATCACCCGGAACAATTCCGGTGTCCGAATATAGTCGTCCAATATATCGATCTTTATGTCTCGACCATTTCGAGACTCCTCGTCATGTCCGTGATCACATTCGGGACTCCGAACATCCTTCGGTACATCAAAATACACAAACTCATAAAGAAACTGTCATCATAACTTTAAGCGTGCAGACCCTACAGTTCGAGAACAATGTAGACATGACCGAGATACGTCTCCGGTCAATAACCAATAGCGGGACCTGGATGCCCATATTGGCTCCTACATATTCTACGAAGATCTTTATCGGTCAGACCGCATAACAACATACGTTGTTCCCTTTGTCATCGGTATGTTACTTGCCCGAGATTCGATCGTCGGTATCCAATACCTAGTTCAATCTCGTTATCGGCAAGTCTCTTTACTCGTTCCGTAATACATCATCTCACAACTAACACATTAGTTGTAATGCTTGCAAGGCTTATGTGATGTGCATTACCGAGAGGGCCCAGAGATACCTCTCCGACATTCGGAGTGACAAATCCTAATCTCGAAATACGCCAACCCAACAAGTACCTTTGGAGACACCTGTAGAGCACCTTTATGATCACCCAGTTATGTTGTGACGTTTGGTAGCACACAAAGTGTTCCTCCGGTAAACGGGAGTTGCATAATCTCATAGTCACAGGAACATGTATAAGTCATGAAGAAAGCAATAGCAACATACTAAACGATTGGGTGCTAAGCTAATGGAATGGGTCATGTCAATCAGATCATTCAACTAATGATGTGACCTCGTTAATCAAATAACAACTCTTTGTTCATGGTTAGGAAACATAACCATCTTTGATTAACGAGCTAGTCAAGTAGAGGCATACTAGTGACACTTTGTTTGTCTATGTATTCACACATGTATTATGTTTCCGGTTAATACAATTCTAGCATGAATAATAAACATTTATCATGATATAAGGAAATAAATAATAACTTTATTATTGCCTCTAGGGCATATTTCCTTCAGTCTCCCACTTGCACTAGAGTCAATAATCTAGATTACACAGTGATGATTCTAACACCTATGGAGCCTTGGTGCTGATCATGTTTTGCTCGTGGAAGAGGCTTAGTCAACGGGTCTGCTACATTCAGATCCGTATGTATCTTGCAAATCTCTATGTCTCCCACCTGGACTAGATCCCGGATGGAATTGAAGCGTCTCTTGATGTGCTTGGTTCTTTTGTGAAATCTGGATTCCTTTGCCAAGGCAATTGCACGAGTATTGTCACAAAAGATTTTCATTGGACCCGATGCACTAGGTATGACACCTAGATCGGATATGAACTCCTTCATCCAGACTCCTTTGTTTGCTGCTTCTGAAGCAGCTATGTACTCCACTTCACATGTAGATCCCGCCACGACGCTTTGTTTAGAACTGCACCAACTGACAGCTCCACCATTTAATGTGAACACATATCCAGTTTGCGATTTAGAATCATCCGGATCAGTGTCAAAGCTTGCATCAACGTAACCGTTTACAATGAGCTCTTTGTCACCTCCATATATGAGAAACATATCCTTAGTCCTTTTCAGGTACTTCAGGATGTTCTTGACCGCTGTCTAGTGATCCACTCCTGGATTACTTTGGTACCTCCCTGCTAAACTTATAGCAAGGCACACATCAGATCTGGTACACAGCATTGCATACATGATAGAGCCTATGGCTGAAGCATAGGGAACATCTTTCATTTTCTCTCTATCTTCTGCAGTGGTCGGGCATTGAGTCTGACTCAACTTCACACCTTGTAACACAGGCAAGAACCCTTTCTTTGCTTGATCCATTTTGAACTTCTTCAAAATCTTGTCAAGGTATGTGCTTTGTGAAAGTCCAATTAAGCGTCTTGATCTATCTCTATAGATTTTTATGCCTAATATGTAAGCAGCTTCACCGAGGTCTTTCATTGAAAAACTCTTATTCAAGTATCCCTTTATGCTATCCAGAAATTCTATATCATTTCCAATCAGTAATATGTCATCCACATATAATATCAGAAATGCTATAGAGCTCCCACTCACTTTCTTGTAAATACAGGCTTCTCCGAAAGTCTGTATAAACCCAAATGCTTTGATCACACTATCAAAGCGTCTATTCCAACTCCGAGAGGCTTGCACCAGTCCATAAATGGATCGCTGGAGCTTCCACACTTTGTTAGCTCCCTTTGGATCGACAAAACCTTCCGGTTGCATCATATACAACTCTTCTTCCAGAAATCCATTCAGGAATGCAGTTTTGACATCCATCTGCCAAATTTCATAATCATAAAATGCGGCAATTGCTAACATGATTCGGACAGACTTAAGCATCGCTACGGGTGAGAAGGTCTCATCGTAGTCAACCCCTTGAACTTGTCGAAAACCTTTTGCGACAAGTCGAGCTTTGTAGACAATAATATTACCGTCAGCGTCATTCTTCTTCTTGAAGATCCATTTATTCTCAATTGCTTGCCGATCATCGGGCAAGTCAACCAAAGTCCATACTTTGTTCTCATACATGGATCCCATCTCAGATTTCATGGCTTCAAGCCATTTTGCGGAATCTGGGATCACCATCGCTTCTTCATAGTTCGTAGGTTCATCATGATCTAGCAGCATGATTTCCAGAACGGGATTTCCGTACCACTCTGGCGCGGTTCTCACTCTGGTTGATCTACGAGGTTCAGTAGTATCTTGTCCTGAAGTTTCATGATCATTATCATTAGCTTCCTCACTAATTGGTGTAGGTGTCGTAGAAACAGTTTTCTGTGATGTACTACTTTCCAATAAGGGAGCAGGTACAGTTACCTCATCAAGTTCTACTTTCCTCCCACTCACATCTTTCAAGAGAAACTCCTTCTCCAGAAAGTTTCCGAATTTAGCAACAAAAGTCTTGCCTTCGGATCTGTGATAGAAGGTGTATCCAATAGTTTCCTTTGGATATCCTATGAAGACACATTTCTCCGATTTGGGTTCGAGCTTATCAGGTTGAAGCTTTTTCACATAAGCATCGCAGCCCCAAACTTTCAGAAACGACAACTTTGGTTTCTTGCCAAACCATAGTTCATAAGGCGTTGTCTCAATGGATTTTGATGGTGCCCTATTCAACGTGAATGCGGCCGTCTCTAAAGCATAACCCCAAAACGATAGCGGTAAATCAGTAAGAGACATCATAGATCGCACCATATCTAGTAAAGTACGATTACAACGTTCGGACACACCATTACGCTGTGGTGTTCCAGGTGGCGTGAGTTGCGAAACTATTCCGCATTGCTTCAAATGAACACCAAACTCGTAACTCAAATATTCTCCTCCATGATCAGATCGTAGAAACTTTATTTTCTTGTTACGATGATTTTCAACTTCACTCTGAAATTCTTTGAACTTTTCAAATGTTTCAGACTTATGTTTCATTAAGTAGATATATCCATATCTGCTTAAGTCATCTGTGAAGGTGAGAAAATAACGATATCCGCCACGAGCCTCAATATTCATCGGACCACATACATCTGTATGTATGATTTCCAACAAATCTGTTGCTCTCTCCATAGTACCGGAGAACGGTGTTTTAGTCATCTTGCCCATGAGGCACGGTTCGCAAGTACCAAGTGATTCATAATCAAAAAGTCCATCAGTATGGAGTTTCTTCATGCGTTTTACACCGATATGACCTAAACGGCAGTGCCACAAATAAGTTGCACCATCATTATCAACTCTGCATCTTTTGGCTTCAACATTATGAATATTTGTATCTCTACTATCGAGATTCAATAAGAATAGACCACTCTTCAAGGGTGCATGACCATAAAAGATATTACTCATATAAATAGAATAACCATTATTCTCTGATTTAAATGAATAACCGTCTCGCATTAAACAAGATCCAGATATAATGTTCATGCTCAACGCTGGCACCAAATAACAATTATTTAGGTCTAATACTAATCCCGAAGGTAGATGTAGAGGTAGCGTGCCGACCGCGATCACATCGACTTTGGAACCGTTTCCCACGCGCATCGTCACCTCGTCCTTAGCCAATCTTCGCTTAATCTGTAGTCCCGGTTTCGAGTTGCAAATATTAGCAACAGAACCAGTATCAAATACCCAGGTGCTACTGCGAGCATTAGTAAGGTACACATCAATAACATGTATATCGCATATACCTTTGTTCACCTTGCCATCCTTCTTATCCGCCAAATACTTGGGGCAGTTCCGCTTCCAGTGACCAGTCTGCTTGCAGTAGAAGCACTCAGTTTCAGGCTTAGGTCCAGACTTGGGTTTCTTCTCTTGAGCAGCAACTTGCTTGCCGTTCTTCTTGAAGTTCCTCCTCTTCTTCTCTTTGCCCTTTTTCTTGAAACTAGTGGTCTTGTTGACCATCAACACTTGATGCTCCTTTTTGATTTCTACCTCCGCAGCTTTCAGCATTGCGAAGAGCTCGGGAATAGTTTTATTCATCCCTTGCATATTATAGTTCATCATGAAGCTCTTGTAGCTTGGTGGCAGTGATTGGAGAATTCTGTCAATGACACAATCATCTGGAAGATTAACTCCCATCTGAATCAAGTGATTATTATAACCAGACATTTTGAGTATATGCTCACTGACAGAACTATTCTCCTCCATCTTGCAGCTATAGAACTTATTGGAGACTTCATATCTCTCAATCCGGGCATTTGCTTGAAATATTAACTTCAACTCCTGGAACATCTCATATGCTCCATGACGTTCAAAACGTCGTTCAAGTCCCGATTCTAAGCCGTAAAGCATGGCACACTGAACTATCGAGTAGTCATCATCTTTGCTCTGCCAGACGTTCATAACATCTGGTGTTGCTCCAGCAGCAGGCCTGGCACCCAGCGGTGCTTCCAGGACGTAATTCTTCTGTGCAGCAATGAGGATAATCCTCAAGTTACGGACCCAGTCCGTGTAATTTCTACCATCATCTTTCAACTTTGCTTTCTCAAGGAACACATTAAAATTCAACGGAACAACAGCATGGGCCATCTATCTACAATCAAACATACATAAGCAAGATACTATCAGGTACTAAGTTCATGATAAATTTAAGTTTAATTAATCAAATTACTTTAAAGAACTCCCACTTATATAGACATCCCTCTAATCCTCTAAGTGATCACGTGATCCAAATCAACTAAACCATGTCCGATCATCACGTGAGATGGAGTAGTTTCATTGGTGAACATCGCTATGTTGATCATATCTACTATATGATTCACGCTCGACGGTCTCCGTGTTCCGAGGCCATATCTGCATATGCTTGGCTCGTCAAGTATAACCTGAGTATTCCGCGTGTGCAACTGTTTTGCACCCGTTGTATTTGAACATAGAGCCTATCACACCCGATCATCACGTGGTGTCTCAGCACGAAGAACTTTCGCAACGGTGCATACTCAGGGAGAAGACTTCTTGATAATTTTAGTGAGAGATCATCTTATAATGCTACCGTCAATCAAAGCAAGATAAGATGCATAAAAGATAAACATCACATGCAATCAATATAAGTGATATGATATGGCCATCATCATCTTGTGCCTGTGATCTCCATCTCCGAAGCACCGTCATGATCACCATCGTCACCGGCGCGACACCTTGATCTCCATCGTAGCATCGTTGTCGTCTCGCCAATCTTATGCTTCCACGACTATCGCTACCGCTTAGTGATAAAGTAAAGCATTGCAGCGCGATTGCATTGCATACAATAAAGCGACAACCATATGGCTCCTGCCAGTTGCCGATAACTCGGTTACAAAACATGATCATCTCATACAATAAAATTTAGCATCATGTCTTGACCATATCACATCACAACATGCCCTGCAAAAACAAATTAGACGTCCTCTACTTTGTTTGTTGCAAGTTTTACGTGGCTGCTACGGGCTTAAGCAAGAACCAATCTTACCTACGCATCAAAACCACAACGATAGTTTGTCAAGTTGGTGCTGTTTTAACCTTCGCAAGGACCGGGCGTAGCCACACTCAGTTCAACTAAAGTTGGAGAAACTGTCACCCGCAAGCCACCTATGTGCAAAGCACGTCGGGAGAACTGGTCTCGCGTAAGCGTACGCGTAATGTCGGTCCGGGCCGCTTCGTCCAACAATACCGCCGAACCAAAGTATGACATGCTGGTAAGCAGTATGACTTATATCGCCCACAACTCACTTGTGTTCTACTCATGCATATAACATCGACACATAAAACCTAGGCTCGGATGCCACTGTTGGGGAACGTAGTAATTTCAAAAAAATTCCTACGCACACGCAAGATCATGGTGATGCATAGCAACGAGAGGGGAGAGTGTTGTCTACGTACCCTCGTAGACCGAAGCAGAAGTGTTGACGCAACGTAGAGGAAGTAGTCGTATGTATTCCCGGTCCGACCGATCCAAGCACCGTTACTCCGGCACCTCCAAGTTCTTGACACACGTACAACTCGATGACGCACCCCGGGCTCCGATCCAGCAAAGCTTCGGGGAGGAGTTTCGTCAGCACGACGGCGTGGTGACAATCTTGATGTTCATGTCGCAGGGCTTCGCCTAAGCACCACTACAATATGATCGAGCTGTAATATCGTGGAGGGGGGCACCGCACACGGCTAAGGAACGATCACGAAGATCAACTTGTGTGTTCTAGGGTGCCCCTGCCCCCATATATAAAGGAGAAAGGGGGAGGCCGGACGGCCCTTGGTGCGCCAAGGAGAGGGGGGGAGTCCTTCTCCTAGTGGGAGTAGGACTCCCCTTTCCTAGTCCAACTAGGAATAGGGAGGGGGAAGGAAAGAGAGGGAGAGGGAGAGGGAAAGGGGGGCCGCCCCCCCCTCCTAGTCCTATTCAGACTCCCCATGAGGGGGGCGCGCCACCTCCTGGGCTGCTGCCCTCTCTCTCCCCTCAGGCCCAATAAGGCCCATTACTTCCCCGGGGGGTTCGGTAACCCCTCCAGCACTCTGGTTTTATCCGAAATCACCCAGAACAATTCCGGTGTCCGAGTATAGTCGTCCAATATATCGATCTTTATGTCTCGACCATTTTGAGACTCCTCGTCATGTCCGTGATCACATCTGGGACTCCGAACATCCTTCGGTACATCAAAATACACAAACTCACAATGAAACTGTCATCGTAACTTTAAGCGTTCGGACCCTACGGTTCGAGAACAATGTAGACATGATCGAGATACGTCTCCGGTCAATAACCAATAGCGGGACCTGGATGCCCATATTGGCTCCTACATATTCTACGAAGATCTTTATCGGTCAGACCGCATAACAACATACGTTGTTCCCTTTGTCATCGGTATGTTACTTGCCCGAGATTCGATCGTCGGTATCCAATACCTAGTTCAATCTCGTTATCGGCAAGTCTCTTTACTCGTTCCGTAGTACATCATCTCACAACTAACACATTAGTTGTAATGCTTGCAAGGCTTATGTGATGTGCATTACCGAGAGGGCCCAGAGATACCTCTCCAACATTTGGAGTGACAAATCCTAATCTCGAAATACGCCAACCCAACAAGTACCTTTGGAGACACTTGTAGAGCACCTTTATGATCACCCAGTTATGTTGTGACGTTTGGTAGCACACAAAGTGTTCCTCCGGTAAACGGGAGTTGCATAATCTCATAGTCACAGGAACATGTATAAGTCATGAAGAAAACAATAGCAACATACTAAATGATCGGGTGCTAAGCTAATGGAATGGGTCATGTCAATCAGATCATTCAACTAATGATGTGACCTTGTTAATCAAATAACAACTCTTTGTTCATGGTTAGGAAACATAACCATCTTTGATTAACGAGCTAGTCAAGTAGAGGCATACTAGTGACACTTTGTTTGTCTATGTATTCACACATGTATTATGTTTCCGGTTAATACAATTCTAGCATGAATAATAAACATTTATCATGATATAAGGAAATAAATAATAACTTTATTATTGCCTCTAGGGCATATTTCCTTCAGCTCGCCTGTCACCGCGCTAGGAACCATCTCCGCGACCGCGGGAAGCTGCTGTGGCGACCACGTGATGCTTCCGGGGGCGCCCTCGGCCGCGCTTGGGTGCGGGAGAGGTAGGCTTGACCTGGCAGGCCTTTCCCTTCTCTGCTGCAGAGAAACGGCGAATCGGAGCCATCGCGGCAAGATGGAGCAAGGACTGGGAAGAAGGAGGAGCAAGGAGCGATGGACTGGAAGGGCACGCGTAGTTCCGTACTTATAGCCGGCGAAGGCCAACCGCCGGCCTCCACGATCGCAGGTAATCATGACACGATTTGCATGCAGGGACTTGTCCAACCCGCGCGATCACCGAGGCATCATGGGGAAGCGGAGACACCCACATCCCATCAACCGCCACGCGGTGCCCAAGGCCGCAGGCTGTTAGGGCCCGCGGCGCTTCGCCCTTGCCCTTTCGCCTCTCGGCACGGCCAAGTCCGGGCGCGCCTTGGGCCCGGGGGCTACTGTCGGCGTTCTGGGAATGGGGGTCCCCAGACTTGCCTGCTTGCGGCCTGCGGCATGGCTCAAAGGGGGCCCAGCACGGCCCATCTTCATCAACACAAGACTCAAGACCCTCGCGAGGGGCTAAGCGTCGCAGGGCGGACGACGTGGAGCTTCCTCAGGCGCGGACTCGTCAGGCTGGCTCGCGAGGAGGCGAAGAAATCAAGGTGGGGTACCTCGCGAGGTGCCCATGACGCAAGCCATGATGATCAAAGGCGCCAGGCGGGTGCCAGCCCGCGCAGCGTCCTCCTTTCCTCTTTGGTGCAAAGGGAGCAAGCGTAGCCGCGGAGTACCGAGGCATCAGGCAAAGGTTGCCATTTCGGTGCAACGAGACCAAGACCAGGAGGACTACGAGACGGAGGTCACCGTGGAGCCCAAGACGGTGTCATCACCAGAGCTTTGCGCAGGCGAAGACTACTTTTGTCAGGATAGCTGATACTTGACGTCCCCCTTCAAATTAGCCCGCCATTGTTGGCTCCCTTCCCGCTCGATATTTGGGAAGAGGACCAGGGCCTCTATAAATAGGATCAACCACCCACATAACAAGGGGGGGCGGTGAGTGTGAGTAAGTAAGAGAGAGAGAAGGGTGACTGAACTCCTCCTAGCAGTTCGTCGCCCCAGCCAAGAGCAGACCCTCGCAAGGCTGTTCTTCCTTGTATTGTTCATCATCATCAGCCCCAAGAGGCAATCCACCCACCAAACACTGGAGTAGGGTATTACACCACAACGGTGGCCCGAACCAGTATAAACCTTGTGTCTCTTGTGCAGTTCTTTCAGTAGTCTAGATCTTTGCGAGACGGTGAGGTAGAAGGTGTAATCTTCGCGCGCACCCCAGAGTTTGAACCTTAAGGGTCTGCCGGAACTCGAAATCCGACAATCATTCTCGGATTTTGAAGATCGAAGAAGATTTTCTCTTTAATATTGCTCCATTCTCTTCAAGATTCGTGATTCTAGCTTGTTGCCATCCTCTCATAATTCTCTTCGGTTGTGAAAATTCTTTTCATCTATCCGGAGCAATTCAAGAGTCTTCTCAGTTTGTTTCTCCGGAGCCCATCATCTCAGAATTATTCATGTCAGCTTTCAGCTATCATTCACCAAATCTTACCGGTGCATCATTCAAGTATTCTCTTATCAGCTCGTGATCTCTTTGTTTCACTTGTATCTAAATCCTCTCAAGCATCTTCATTCGTTCTCTAATTCTTACCCGGTGATTCATCCCTTTACTTCGTTCTTTTTCAATTCTTACGGTGGGTCGTTCAAGATTTCCCTTCCTTCGTTATCATATCAACTCATTCGTTGTTCCAATCCTACCGATGGTTCATTGAAGACCTTTCTCAAGTTGGCGCTATGTCTATCTAAATCCTTTCTACGAGTATAAGTAGTATGAAAAAATCCGTTGCTTGTCATCAATTTAAATTGGTGAATGATAAGCGTAACATAATTCTTATTCTTGATTCACCCAAGTGATTAATTCCTTATTCCGAAGGTTCATCTAAATTCTTGATTTCTGTTGTTCATCTTTTCTTTACCCGGAGTTCCAAGCTCTAATTATCACGGAGATCCATCTAAAGCATTACAAGGTTTCAACTTGTGTTTTCAACTTCTATTTCCTTCCGTTTGATCATTATTTTGTTTAACGGAGTTCTTCATGAAGGTTCTACATGATGGTTCATCAAGGATTTAATTCCTTCTTGAAGTGGCCATTGAGATTCTTTTCAAAGGAGCTCAAGTATTCTCCATCTTGCAATCCGGAGTGCAATTCTTTCTTCCGTATCATTGGAGGTGGTGTTATGTCGTTCTTGATAATTTCCCTTCGTGCTTCGTGATTCACAAGTTATCAAGAATGAGATATTTTAAATCCATCAATCTCGTCATTGGAGTTATCTTGGGTTATATTTCACCTAAAGCTTTCCCTAAGGATTGTTGCTAATTATGATGCTTATAAATGACCCAAGTTCTTCATTCATCCTTCCGGTGAAATAAGTTTCTCGCCTCCTTGTTCATATCAACCCAATCTTTTGTTTTCCATTGGTGGCAGAATTTCACCTCATAATTTTGAGATGTTTTCCATAAGCCCACAACAAGCTTACTCTCTTCATTGTTGGTTTTCCAACAACTCCGTTATAACCTTCTTGGAAGGGTGCTTTCCAAGATCATTTGTGGCAGAAGTTGTCATTCTCTTCTCCATTTTGTTATTCCAATGATATATCTTTTATTCTTCCTTCCGGAGGCATTGTGTTGTTACTCCCTTCTTCCCATCAACTCATTTTTTTCCAAGATCATATTCTTTTCTAGCTTATCCATTTAACCGGAGTGTTGTCGTAGTTGGTCTTATCATTCCTTGTACATCTCGTGTCAACCGAGGTGCTTGCATCTACTTCTTATCCATTGTAACATTTTTTTTCTTATGTCTTTCAACCTACAAGGTTCTCGTAATGTTCCTTGTTCCTCTTTTCTACCGGTTTGTTTTCAATTTATTCATCTTCGTTGTATTCTTTCTTTCTATTTGTTCAACTTTTCAAGGTTCTTTGGTTTCACTCATTGGTCAAAGAAGCAACTTAGTTTTACCTCTTCTCTTTCTCTTCCGTTTTTTTCCTGGTGCCATCCTAGATCTCGGGACGAGATCCTCTCGTAGTGGTGGAGTGTTGTGATGCCCCGATACTGATATGCCAGGTGTCTTCCATTATTCGCTGTTGTTGTCTTGTCATTCACTTGCGTGTTGCATCTTGTCATGTCATCATGTGCATTTCATCATCACGTTTTTAAAACTTGCATCTCTCCTGGTCTCGTCGTTCTTTCCGTTGTTCGTTCTGAGCCCGACCACACTTGCACGCGCCCGCGGCATGTCTGAAATAGTATTTTATAAGTGGCCGGAAAATGTTCTCGGATTGGGTTGATAGTTGGCGTGTGGTATTATTATAGTGTAGATAGACTGCCTATCAAGTTTCATCGCATTCGAAGCTCGTTTGATAGCCAAACCGTTAAACTATAGAGACAATATAGTCGGTCAAATCGTCGGACGTTTTCGATATCCGGGACTACCGCCGAGCCTCTTCTTCTCTTCTCTGCTCTCAGACCACCTAGTTTCCCCTCCGCTTCGGACCGCACGATCGCGATCCGAGGGTCCAAAACGGAGCAAGCCCCTCTCCAAACCCTAATCCTAGCCCTCCTACTATAAATAGACCCCTTCCCTTTCCAAATCGGGTCTAAACCTAGCCTAGCCCCTCCCCAAACCTCCAGCCACCACATCAACCTCGAAGCCCGCGCCGCTAACCAGATCCAACCACCCCCTGCTCATTTTCCGGTGCCCTCCACCTCACACCCGCCACTTGGCGTGCCTAGATTGGCTCAGCCACCGCCCGCAGCCGCCCGTGGCCACTCGCAGGTGGCCACATGACCTCTCCTCGCTTTTCCCCTGTCTCCCCGCGCCGCCGTGGCCCACTCAGGCTCGCGCAAGGCCCGCCCAAGCCCATCCAGGGCCCGAGCGCCACTCCGGCCGATCTGCATCGCCGTGCTGCTTTTCCTCGCTCGATCCCAATGAGAACAGGAGCGCCGCCACCGGCCTCTCATCGCCGCTGCCTTCCCCTCGTGCCCGTGTGCCTTTTACACGAGACCGAAGCCCTCGTACCCAAGCGTCTCCGTCGACCCTGCTTTTGACCGGCGACCTCGTCCGCCGGAGCTCGCCTTCGCTGGCCAGTAGCAGCAGCAACCAGCGCGCCCCTTCGTCCTCCTCTCGCCCTTCACCTTGAGCTGCCGGTGTCACAAGAGGCCGCCAAATCCCGCCGTGATCGCCAGGGCCTTCCCCGACCTCGATCTGTCAAGTCCGCCGGCGGGAGCGGCCTTCACCGCTCAGATCCATCGATGCCTCGCCTCTGCTTCGTTTCAGTCGAGGACGAGCGATCCCTCGTCATCGCGTTGACCGCAGAAGACCCGCACCTGGGCCATGTCTCGTGTCAGGTGCACCAATCGGCCCAGCTGCCAGGCCCAGCGGCGCCCGGCCTGCCTGGGCCTCTCCACTAACCGACTTGACCTCAGCCCACTGGGTGAGGCCACCCTAGCGCCCCCCTTTTTTTTCTTTCCCTGTTGGGCTTCCTGCTCAGATGCGGTCCGTATCATGTTTTTTCCCTTGGTCGGATTTAGCTAATTTATCCAGAGACTGTCAGTTTTGCAGAAACACCCTTGCACTTCATGCATATCCTAACTAATTAACCGTGCATCGAATTAAAACAAACTTTATATGTAAAATATCTAGAATTTTGTCTAGTTTAATAATATCCAACTTTCATCCATGTTTAAAATGTTTAAACCGCTGTTTGTTTAAATTTGCTTAAATAACTTGTTAAAATGCTTTAATTCATAACTAAATAACCGTAACTCGGAATTTAATAAACTTTATATGTAAATGGGGTGGAAAAATTTCTAGTTTAACATGGTGACCTTACTTTGCATGTGTAATAACTCTAAAATTATGTTTAGGGCAGAACAGTACCAAACCTAAAATATGCATATGGGGATTTACCGGAATTGTTGTTCGTTGCTTCCGGCCTCATTTAAACTTGACTAGATAGGTAGTTTTACTTTGCTTCACCCTCTTGCAATGTTTAACAACATTTAATATTGTTGGGTACATAAACAAGATCGAACTAAATAAGTCACGTGGTGTTTCGTCAATATGGAACGGAGTTGCATATTGAGCTCCACTTAATTTGTAAGGTTGTTTGTGCACTTTTCCATGCCATGCCTCATTAAACCGGACATGCATCATACTTGTTTGCGCATCGTGCCATGTTTATGTGATGATTGTTTACCATGATTGTTTGCTTCTTTCCGGTGTTGCTTCTTCGGGTTGGTTCCAATAACGTCGTGTTGTGAGGATTCGTTCGACTACGTCCGTTTGTCTTCTTCATGGACTCGTTCTTCTTCCTTGCGGGATCTCAGGCAAGATGACCATACCCTCGAAATCACTTTATCTTTGCTTGCTAGATGCTCGCTCTTTTGCTATGCCTACGCTACGATACCTACCACTTGCTTATCATGCCTCCCATTTGCCATGTCAAGCCTCTGACCCACCTTGTCCTAGCAAACCGTTGTTTGGCTATGTTATCGCTTTGCTCAGTCCCTCTTATAGCATTGTTAGTTGCAGGTGAAGATTGGAGCTTGTTCCTTGTTTGGAACATGGATATTTTGTTGGGATATCACAATATCTCTTATTTAATTAATGCATCCATATACTTGGTAAAGGGTGGAAGACTCGGCCTTATGCCTGGTGTTTTTTTCCACTCTTGCGGCCCTAGTTTCCGTCATATCGGTGTTATGTTCCCGGATTTTGCGTTCCTTACACGGTTGGGTTATAATGGGAACCCCTTGACAGTTCGCCTTGAATAAAACTCCTCCAGCAAGGCCCAACATTGGTTTTACCATTCGCCACCTAGCCTTTTCTTTCCCTTGGGTTCTGCAGACTCAAGGGTCATCTTTATTTTAACCCCCCCGGGCCAGTGCTTCTCTAAGTGTTGGCCCGAACCGAGTAGACTGCGGGGCCACCTCGGGGCAACTTAAGGGTAGGTTTTACTCGTAGGATGTCTCATCTGAGTGTGCCCTGAGAACGAGATATGTGCAGCTCCTATCGGGATTTGTCGGCACATTTGGGCGGCTTTGCTGGACTTGTTTTACCATTGTCGAGGATGTCTTGTAACCGGGATTCCGAGCCTGATCGGGTCTTCTTGGGAGAAGGAATATCCTTTGTTGACCGTGAGAGCTTGTGATGGGCTAAGTTGGGACACCCCTGCAGGGATTTGAACTTTTGAAAGCCGTGCCCGCGGTTATGGGCAGATGGGAATTTGTTAATGTCTGGTTGTAGAAAATCTGAAGTTTATCTTAATTAAAATACATCAACCGCATTGTAGCCATGATGGTCTCTTCTCGGCGGGGTCCGGAAAGTGAACATGGTGTTGGAGTTATGATTGACGTAGGTTGTTCTAGGATCACTTCTTGATCATAGTTTTCCGCTTGTGCCATTGCCTTCTCTTCTCGCTCTCTTTTGCGCATATGTTAGCCACCAAATACGCTAGTCGCTTGCTGCAGCTCCACCTCATACCTTTTACCCTACCTATAAGCTTAAACAGTCTTGATCGCGACGGTGTGAGATTGCTAAGTCCCCGTGACTCACAGATACTTCCAAAACCAGTTTGCAGGTGCCGATGATACCGTGCAGGTGACACAACCAAGCTCAAAGAGGAGCTTGATGAAGATCGTGTTCATTGTGTTGTTCCGTTTCCCGTTGATCAGTAGTGGAGCCCAGTTGGGACGATCGGGGATCTGTGTAGCATTTGGGGTAGTCTTCTTTTATTTTGGTTCCGTAGTCAGACCTTGATTGTATCTGGTTGATGTAATGCTTTATTCATGTAATTGTGTGAAGTGGCGATTGTAAGCCAACTATGTATCTCTTTCCCTTATGTATTACATGGGTTGTGTGAAGATTACCTCACTTGCGACATTGCTTACAATGCGGTTATGCCTCTAAGTCGTGCTTCGACACGTGGGAGATATAGCCGCATCGTGGGCGTTACAAAGAATCAAGAGCATGGAAAATGAGCAAAATCTCATGTTCATTGACCGAAGTACTCTCGATGAGAAGGCAAGAGCATACTTAGAGCTTTGTCATGGTCAAGTGTTGGCGGCAAGGCCTATGGGAGGCTTCATGGGAGAGTTGGAAGGCTTTGGAGCATTCATGGGAAGAGAGATGGGTGGCATGGGAGGATTCATGGGAGGTGGTATGGGTGGCAATGAAAACAATTGTGCCAGTGTAGAGAATTGAAGCACTTGTTCGGGCAATGGAGGAACTCACATTTGAGATCTTTATGAACTCATGTTCTATGCACTTTTGTTTCTGTTTGTGTTGCACAATGCTTGAGGTTTTAGGTTCAAATTTAACAAATTGGAAATGTTGTGGATTTGAACTTGAGTTCGAAATTTTCAAAAAAATTGATTATATGTGTTGTGATGTTGCAAAGTATTAATTACCATGTCATAGTTTATTTGAATATGTTTTGCAATTGTGGAGTAGAGAAGGCAAAAATTTAGGGCACCGATTATTGGACTGCCGGAAAATCATAAACTTTTCTCATGACCAACAACCATCTCTCTTCACACCTAAAATCAAAGCACCAAATTATTGGGATATAGTTGGAGATTGATCTAATAAAACATTGATCACCCTCACCAGTCACCACATCCAACCTAAGTTGGGTCAGATCACAATTTCTTCATGATTCAGCAAAATCTCATGCACCACCTGCAACAACCCTCACAAGCCGCGAACATGGCCACGGGAGCAGGCTAGGAAGCCCAAGATCAGCTTGCACCCGAGTCCGCTGATGTGTAATGAATATGTGTATCATACACAGGAGCCATATTCACTTATAGCGAGATGTATGCCCCCTCACCTCAGGCCCGACACGACTGGGCCAGCCCAACACTATAGCTGTTTTGTGCGGTTATTCTTTTTGTGTGGGTTTTCTTTGTCTGGGTTTTCATTGTTTGGGTCCAGTTTTTTTTGTGGTTTTTCTTTCTATGTGGGTTTCCTTGTCATGTTTTCCACTGTTTGGGTCCAGGTTTTTTCTGTGTCGTTTTCTTTATCTTGTTTTCACTGTTTGAGTCTGGTTTCCTTGATTTTTTTCTGGTTTGTTCTTTATTTCATTTCGTTCAGTTTAGCTTTATTTTTATTTTTTATTTATTTTTCCTTTTTTTCACTGATTTTCTTTGGTTTTCATTTTTCATTTTTTATTTTTTTTCAACAGATGATCCATCTTCCTCATAAACATTATACATTTTTGGTAAATATCAGGAACATTGTTTATAAAAAATTTAAATTCATGATTAATACTTTTTTCAAATATATGTTTTAATATCTACATTTTTCATAGACACTTTACATTATTTACATACATAAGCAGCATTTTTATACAGGTTTAACCTTTTTTAAATATGTGATTAACATTTTTTTGAAATATATTATTTTTATGTCTTATTTTTCATACGCATTTGTACATTTTTTGTATTAAAAAATCAAACTGTTTATACATGTTTAACCGTATTTTATAATGTCACATACATTTTTATTGAAAAAGGTGAACATTTTCTATACATTATGATTGTACATTTTTATACACATTAGGAACATCTTTTATACAGGTTTAACATTTCATAAATACATGATTAACATTTTCTTCAAACATATGTTATTGATGTCTACTTTTTTCATACATATTTGTATATTTTTTGTATAAATCAAGAACATTTTTTATTCAGATCTATTTTTTTCACATACATGATTAACAATATTTTATAATTCACATACATTTTATTGGAACGTGTGAATTTTTAAAAATTCACACGAACATTTCTGTTTACATGCTATCGATTTTTTTAATTAAGCTAAGAATTATTTTTTACATTGCGTTAACATTTCTCCATATTTTTAAGTTTTTAGTTAATTCCACGATTTTGGAGTATATGTATTTATTATATTTTGGAAAGAGAAAAACAAAGGAAAATACAAGGGAAAGGGCGAACTAACCTGAAACTTACCTGGCCCGGCCTATTTATAGCGACGGCCTGACGCGAGCGCACGCTCCGTCTCACATCAAGCGACACATCAACTCAATTAAAAAAAAAATCAAGCGACACATAGTAGCTCCTCTTCTAGCAGGGGGTTAAACAATCAATTTCGTTGTTGGCCAGAGGCGTGCAAAGCGAGATGCCGATGTGCGGTGCAACGGTCCCACAGGTCACTGTGATGGACCAACGAGCTCCTCTGTTGTAGTGCGACCCGATGGTGATGTGCCGACGCGGGGTCATACCCTACGACAAGAATGGCCCTCTCAGAAAAAAAAGAAAAAGACCAATAGGGGGAGAAGCCCCTGCTGATTTTTACTTCCTGTATAAAAATATATATAAGTGTTTAGATCACTAAATAGTGATCTAAACGCTTTTATATTTCTTTACGGAGGGAGTAATAAAGAGGATAACGTGTCCTGCGTCGGCCAGGTCCCGCTCGCTGGCCACTGGGCTAGGCCACCATGGCCCTCTCTCCAGACTGGGAACAAGCCGCACAACAAACCAGCGTGATTCCAACCAAGAGGACAAATCATTTCATCCAGTAATACATTGTTTCTTTCTACAATCTTTCTTTCTTCTAGACCTTACTGTCACTGCTGCCAAGCAAGCAGGGCACACACATTCTCCAACAAGTCTAATCGACACTGCAGTAACAGAAAGAAGTTCAGAGATCCATTGGTTCATAAACAGTGAGCACCTTAAAGTTCAGTTCAGAGATCGGAACAGGCTTCAAACGCTGTAACCGGGCTAAAAAGATTTTACACAGGGATAGCTCGCTCGCACGCACACATCATAGCGCTCGACAAGGCGTCCGCATTGAACAAGCAAACAATACATCCAATCCGCGCTTCGCTCTCGACATTCCAGATCCAATTGTCCAACAAGCCAATGCATCTAATCCACACATCACACCTTTCTCTTCCTTCACCACGACGCGCTTTCAGAGGAATCAGCTCTTCTTCCACACGGCATCAGCATCTGCGGATAGATGAAACAGCATCAACTTACTATATGTAGAAAGGCGTCAATAGGAAATACAGGGCTACCAAGTACATATAACAAGCATCAAATATATAGATCGCTGCGTGTTGCAAGTTGACAATGGATATTTGCAACGAGGTGCCTATCACATCGCCCAGCAACAGTGCAATACATGAATACAAATAAGACCTATCAATCAGAGAAAAGGACTTCAACAATGTACTTTGCAAACATACTGATGAGCACATGGCAGCAAGCCACAGGTTGAAATTTCTATGTGTGCATATGGTTAAGCAGCCTAGAATTTATACAATAAGAATGCACTACAGTGAGGTTTGCATTCGAGGAACCAATTTATATATAAAAAAAAGGAAACAAGGCCCATGACAGGTGCGACAGCCGAGGAGCTTGAAGAGGAAGATGCAGAGGAGACAATAATGAGGCTAGAAAGTGTGTAGATGAAGAAAGGATATGATACAGCAACACTTTTGACCTGGGAAACAAATTCAAAAGCTCAGTCGAGCATCCATGCATACAACTCTTTGGTTGTTATATGTCTTGTTTTTCTTTTGTCTATAAGAATAAAGTTACTTATGCAGATCAGATGTAATAATACAATAATATCCTTATGCCTATGATTGTACTATATGTGACCTCCTCCTTACTGTTTAGCAGTTCAACAGCAGAAAATCTACAGACAACCGAAAATCAACTTTTCCCCTTCGGGCTGCTGTATACTACTGATATATGGAGTAATCTGTAGTGGATTGTAATCACATAAAAACAAACTGCTAGAACTGCTGTTCAGAGCAGAAACATGGAGCTGTTCTAGTTAGATGATTTCGACTCATAAACAGGTTACACATAAAAATGAAGGAAATTATGTGAATTTGACCAACTCATATACTAGAAATTTCAAGAGCAAGGGGGGCTCTGGATTACTAAAATATCAGCAACAAAGAGGCTTCTGATTTATTAGTACGGTAACCTCAAAATGGTGATAACAAATCAATATATCAAACTGAGCTTCCAATTGCACAAATAAGTTAGGCATTATATAATCACCTAAATGCCCACCAACAATAATTAACCGTAATGCGAACTAACAAACTAGGCAGAGTGGAAAAAGAAATGTTCATGACATAAATACCTGAATCATATATCTTTGCTGTGTAACACTGAGACCAAGTTAAATAAAATTAAGCAGATAACATGCTCACCACTTCATATGGTTGGTGCACATAATGATGGTGGGAAACCAGCATATAGTCGACCAGAGAAGATGACTTTGCTACGCTGAGTGAACAACTCGACCTGAAACGTCTTGACGTCCACCGAAAATAACCCAAACTTCACCTCCCCTCCAGAAGATGTGATGTACATGGCTCCTATGAGCAGGTATCCCCCGCCTACACCAAGCAGAACAACATGATGCATTCCCGGCAACGGGATGACCTTCTCCAAGTGCCATTGGTTATTTCTCAGAATGGAATACGTCAGCCAACATGGGTCATATATGTTATCCCTGTCATAGACATCAGCGAGCATTCCAAGCATTCCTTCTGCTGCCTCAACAATGACAAAATTGCTGCTCCATCCTTGTTCAGGTTCAGGTGGTAGGTTGACAGCAGAGAACTCCATGGTGCGTGTATCAAGCAGAACCAACTTGTTCAGGAGGGGGAAATGCCAACAGAAGCATCCGTGGACGAACTGACGATCTGAGAGAGCCCATCCTTGGGGTGTTTAAGTGGATCAGACGCAGCACTCCACAGATCAAATGCAAGAGAATGCCATTGCCCATCCAACGAGGAGAAGACGAGAAGCACCATATCCGTTCTGCATTGCACCAAGCACATGACCCTGAATGATAACGGTTCCTCCTCATCCTCGCCGGGAGCAAGGAAAGTCTCCAGATGGAGGAGGTCCGGTTCACTGACCAGCGCTTTCAGGTCGCCGGGGACGGCGGGAAGCAGGATGTAGCGGCGGTGCACGGGGTCGCACACGGCGAGCTCCCTGGCCGAAAAATAGCGGTACTGGAGGTTGCGCAGATGAGAGCTGCCGCGTTTGCGTGGGACTGGGGCGCCGGCGAGGAGGGCGCGTCCGTCCAAGAAGTCAATCGCGCTCCAGGTAAGGCTGGCGGTGGAGGGGAGGAAGGAGGAGCAGGAGAAGTCGAAGCCGGCGAAGGCGCGGGCAGCCACGGCGGAGGGGTGCGGCGGCTGGGCCGGGATGAAGGCGGTGTCGTCGAACGCGCCGATGAGAGGCGGCGGGTGGAGGGCGCGGTAGCGACGGAGGAAGGCGTGGTCGGTGATGAGACGGCGAAAGGAGGGGCACGCCGCGGAGGCGCGGGCTAGGTCGGCAGCAGTGGGGAGACGGAGGAAGATGTCGTGGAGGAGCTCGTCTGGGGTTCGGAAGATCGGCGTCTCCGGCGGTGGCGCTGGCTGCGGCGGCGCCATCGGGCTGGCCGGCGGGGGAATTGGGGATCTACCAAATGCTCAACTTTTTTTTTGACAGGCAATTTTATTTTATTTTTGAGCGGGGACAGGCATTTTTTTAGGGTAAGCCAAACTTTATTCATCAAACACCACATTGTGTTGGATACAGTTCACGTCACGGGGTTGACCATACCAGACGTGGCGCCCTGGAGTCCTGGATCTAGAAGGAGAGATTGTTTGGCTAGACTATGTGCTTCCTTATTGGAGGCACGACCTTCAAAGACAAAATTACATTGAAATGACTCTGATTGAAGTTTTATTTCATTGATAATTGCACCAAATGTGCCTAAGCTGCCCTTGTTGATTGCACTCACCACCGTCTGTGCGTCCGAAGTGATGACAAACTGGTTTAAATGGAGATCCGCTGCTAGCGCCAATCCTTCACGACATGCTATGCTTCAAGGGCTGACGGATCATCCAGCCTTCCACTACCAAAGCGGAGCTGCCCAGGTAAGCTCATGTGTTGTTCCTGCACACCGCAGCTGCTGATCCTCTTTCACGTCTCGTCTCCGCGTCTACATTGATTTTTGCATAGCCCGTAGGGGGTGCTCTTGGTCTTCCAGTTGGTATATGTACCACACCTCCAGAGTGAGGCACCTACTCTTGTTTTGTGTTGATGACATCGAGCTCGGCAATGTAACTGTTGATGAAAGCAATAATGGTGTGCGGACTTTGGAAGATCCCTTCGTGTATCGCTTTGCGCCTCGCTGCCCAAAGAGCCCAAAGTGTCACCGTAAGTTCCACAAAATCATCATGAGAAAGGAGATCCATCAGAGTGAATAGCCATTGTTTAGCACTCGGTTCAATCACTGTTGCCATTGTTGGTGCCAGCTCATTGTCAACCAGGGTCCAAGTGCATCGAAACATGGTGCACTCGAGCAGAGAGTGTCTCCATGAGTCTCAAGCTCCGCACAAATTGCAAGCACTAAAATCTGTCATGTGTCTATGGGCTCGGACATCATTCGCTGGGATTGAGTGTTTTGAAAGTCGCCATAGGAAAGTCCTCACCTTCCCTGGTACTTGTGTTTTCCATAGCGTTTTCCAAGCTCGCTCGTCTCCAGAAGCGCTAGAAGAGCCCACTCTGTTCTCTAGCCAAGCCTCCCTTCTCAATCTTATTGCAACAAGCATCATGTATGCCAACCTAACAGAGAACAAGCCATTATGCTCATGATGCCAGCTCCAGAAGTCCGACATATTTCTCGTGCAAAGGGAAATACCCAGAATTATACGGGCATCTATTGGCATGAATGTCTCTGAGATCATCTGTACATCCCATCGTGCAGAAGTTTGGTCTATTAGTTCAGACACAAGCTCGGGAGGATTCTGACTTATGCAACCATAGGGTCTCAACATCTCGTCCCTTGGGAGCCAGTTGTCCACACATATCTTGGTTGAGGAGTCGTTCCCTATCCGCTTGATCAAGCCCAGTTTGAGGGTATCTCTTCCTTCGATCATGGCTCGCCATACTTGGCTGGGTGACCCCCCCAAAGTCGCCTCCAGGACAGAACAATTTGGATAGTATATACTCTTTAGAAGCCGAGCATTCAAAAGAGTCAGGACACTGCAGTAAACGCCAAGCCTGCTTGGCAAGCATTGCCAAGTTAAAGAGTTCAAAATCCTTAAAACCAAGCCCTCCCATGCATTTGGGTTGTGTCATTACTTTCCACGATACTCAGTGCGGTTTGCATTTCCCTTCTTTGCTTCCCCACCAAAACTTCCGGATCAACATGTTTAGGTGCTCGCAAAGACCCGGAGGAAGTTTGAAACACGACATAGAGAACACTGGAACAGCTTGGGCAACGCCCTTTACCAATACCTCTTTACCTGCCGATGACATAGTATTTTCAATCCACCCTTGTACTTTGCTCCATAGTCGGTCCTTGAGGTATTTAAAGGCCCCTTTTTTGAGCATCCAATGTCAGAAGGCATTCCCAAATATTTCTCATTGAGTGTTTCATTTGACACTTGTAGCAAAGTTTTTATTTCCAGACGTGTACTTTCCGGCACACCCTTTCTGAAATATATAGAAGACTTACTATAGTTTATCCGCTGCCCCGTAGATTGACAATACATGTCCAGTACTAGGTTCACCTCAGTAGCTCCCACACCGTTTGCCTTGAAAAACAGCAGGCTGTCATCAGCAAATAATAAGTGATTAACCGGCGATGCCAGGGGCGCCACTTGCAGACCACTCAGGTTCGATGACTCACTTCTAGATTTTAAAAGGTACGACAGGCCCTCTGCTGCTAACAAGAACCATTATGGAGATATCGGATCCCCTTGTCTGATTCCTCGAGTAGGTGAAAACTCTTCCAATTTCTTTCCATTAAACTATGCCGAGAACCTTACAGTTGTCACCAGGTTCATAATGATGCCAACCCATCTTGCGGAGAACCCTAGCTTTAGCATGATAGCCTCCAAATATTGCCATTCGACTCTGTCGTAGGCCTTCATCATGTCTAGTTTTAGAGCACAAGATTGATGTTTTTTAGCTTTGTTCCTCTTCATGAAGTGTAAGCATTCATAGGCAGTAATTATGTTGTCTGTGATTAGTCTCCCCGGTACAAAAGCTGATTGTTCTTTCGATATAATGTCGGGTAACACCACTTTGAGACGGTTGGATATCACCTTGGAAGCTATTTTATAGAGCACATTGCACAGACTAATAGGCCGAAATTGTGGTAGGAGGGTCGGTTTTTTTACCTTTGGGATCAGGACCAAGATAGTTTCATTTAGGCTCTCTACCGACTCCTTCCCTTCCACTATATTCAAGATGGCTTTGGTGATATCATCTCCACAAACCTCCCAATGGCGCTGAAAGAAATGTGTCGGGAAACCGTCTGGGCCTGGTGACTTTGTTGGGAACATTTGAAACAGAGCTATTTTAACCTCCTAAGGAGAGTACGTTGCATTTAGCATATCATTCATACCCTGGGTAACTTTGCATGGGACCGTGGAGATGACCTGGTCCATATTTTGTACCCCTCTGACGTGTACAAATTTTGGTAGAATGAGTTTGTCATAGCTTCCATCTCCGATAAATTTTCTGTCAGTTGACAATCCTCCCCTTGTAACGCTTTTATCCGATTCTTCCTGCGCCGCCTACGAACTCTCAGATGAAAAAAAGTAGGTGTTCTTATCCCCATGCATCAGCCATTCCAGCCTTGCCCGCTGACGCCATAAGATTTCTTCCCGGTGGTAGAGCTCAACAAGATTTTCTGCAATTTTTAATTCGGTATGTGAGGTCCTGGATCCTCCTCGAATTCTCCGCAGCTCCTATAGCTGCCTCTGCAGTTGTGCTATCTGCATGCGAACATTCCCAAACTGATTACGATCCCAAGTGGATAGATGATCTGCCACTTGCGACATCTTTTGTCGGACTGTCTCCACTGACACGGCCGGGTTCTGCTGGTGTGGAGCAGCCCAGCCCGCTCCAATCACTTCTGCATGGCGTGGGTCCCGTTCCCAACAGAGTTCGTATTTAAAACGCTTCGGTCCCCGTGCACATGCATGCACGTCGTCTAGCTTCAGCAATATGGGAATATGATCAGAACTTGCAGCGCTTTTATGCCCCAGAACAGCGGACAGATACGCCAGCGACGATGCGAGATTTACGACGCATCTGTCGAGTCGAACACGCGTATAGGTTCCCCCGGTTACTTTCCTCTCAAAAGTCCAGCTGATGCCGGAGTAGCCAATATCTGACAAACCACAAGTATCCAGGGTGTCCCGAAAGGCGTCCATTTGTGCTTGGCTCCTCTGTCCTACTTCGTCATGCTCATGGGCATGGAGTACTTCATTGAAATTGCCCATAACGACCCCAAGGGAGATCATTAGAGCCAACTATACCACGCAACATGTTCCATGTTTTGTACCTTTCATTCACCTATGCTTCTCCATAGACAAATGTAATTCTTGTTCTAACATCAGTCAGATCATCAACGACAACATTAATATGGTACTCAGAATAACCCTGAATCTCGAGCTTTATTTCATCATTCCAGAAAATACCTAGTCCTCCACTTCTACCAGAACTATTAACAGCGAAGCCTTTATTGAAACCTAAAGTACCTGCTAAATTCCCTACTCGAGAGCCCTCTATCTGAGTTTCAACAATGCATACAATAGAGGGGACAAGTTGCCTCGTGAGATCACGAAGCTCACGAACTGTCACGGGTTTGCCAGCCCTGTGAAAGTTCCAGCACAACAGACTCATTACGCTAGGCGCGACCCCCCTGGGAGGTCCACCATACGCACATCATTGGTTTTGGAGGGAACTAGGGTTTTCACCGGGGCTTTATCCGAAGCCGATGAGAGTGCCTTTGCTCTTTTTTGCTTCCTGCTTCGACGAAGGGCTCAAGGGAGAATCTGATGGAGGTAGCAGCATAGTCTTGTTTGCACTAGGGTTCGATGTAGTAGCCCCAAGAGTTTTTGGGTCGGCCTCAGCTGTTGCTCCCCTCTTCCTGATGTTGTCTACCTCCTCCATAGCGACATACCCCTCTTGAAGATCATTGGTATCCTGGTGGGATTGGTGTTGTGCAGCGCCACGACCGCGCCCTCTTCCTGACCTGCCTCTGCCACGGCCTCCTCTTGACCCAGATCCTTCGCCTAGCCCCCTTCACGGGCCTCTGAACCATGTTGCTCAAAGATATTTGAAAACCAACGCTTTGGGTGGATGGACCCCATCGCCACACTCCTTAAAAGAGTGCCCCAAAAAACCACAAACCGAGCACCAATCAGGCAGCCTTTCATACTTCACCTTGAAAATAACTCTCTGCATAGTATCGTTACGCTTAATCACAAGGGACACAACATTCTTGAGGGCTTTTGTAACGTTAATCCTCACCCGAACCCAGGCAAAGTTTCCTTCAAAGTCAGGCGATTTCGGCTCAGCAAAGATGAACTCGCCTATGGTGGATGACAAAGCTTTGATCTTGGGGGAGTAGCCATCGGGTATGTCATGGATCTGGATCCATATCTCTAACTTGTTAAGCTCTATCGATGAAGGCTTTGTGAATCCATCGTAATGAGACAGAACTACTGCTTTTCCTTTAATGTTCCAAGGCCCATCTTCCATGACCCGTTCCTAGTCTCCTAAGCACGAAAATTGCAGCGTATATAGGTTTTCTTCAAGAGGGCGGATCTTAACCTCTTGTGCCAGATCCCATGCCACCCTCATAATCCTGAAAAACCAGTATTGAGAATATGGTTTATCAGTGTGCACCCTTGCAATTGCCATCCAACGGGTCGCCTCCTTGGGCAACTCCTCCTCTTCGACGACTACATCCTGCAAGTCATCTTCCATCAGTCCAAGTTCTTCCATCATTGCTTCAAGATCAGAGGTTGCCGAGCCCGATGATGATGCCTTATCAGCCATTGTTTCTCTAGCCCAAGGTTTTGCAATCCGCGGGCGGTAGTAACCCAAATCCTACCCTCCTCCCACACCCGCCCGAGCCCTCCGGCTCTGGCGATCACCTGTTGGGAAGGGGAAGCAGGGGAGATCAGATCTCTACGGTGGGACTCGTCGCCTCCGCCGAGAGGAGAGAAACCCTAGTAGAGGGGCCTAGTCGCAGTTTAGCTGGACACGGGACAGGCAAATGGATGTCTCAAGTAGTACAACTTTTATGATGGGCTTGCAGATGGATGGGCCTCTAGAGTTTTTTTCTTCTCATTTGATTAACCACAAATTTAGAACCTCAAATGTTGAGGCTCACACACTTGCAAAGCTTTATCTCTGGGTATTGGCCTTCGTATTTGATTAGGTCAACCCGGAAATCTTGATTTCGTCTCTCTAATCTTGTGATGGTTGAATAAAGGTTTGTGGGTTTTTCTAAAAGAATCAAAATGACTCAAAAATATTAATAAAATTGACTCAAAAATATATTAATCATCAAATAATATTTACATCGTCTACGAGTTCTGTCGGGGATATACCCTGCGGTATGATCCGGGCGGAGTTATAACCTGGCTGGGACTTGGTAAACCTGCTGACAGCTAAGACAGACAGTTAACCCAGACGGTAAACCGGCAGGTTGATAACCCGGCAAGAGTTAAGTCAGACGGTAAACCGACAGGAGTTAAGTCAGATGATAACTCAGCAGACAATCATAAACCGGCAGACCATCACAAACCGGCGGACAGTGACAACTGGGTTGCTAAGGGTTATGAAACCCGAGACGTTATGAAGCCCGAGATGTTAAGAAGCCCATGAAGAGAAGTCATAATAGTTAAGTCTTAAGTCCGAGTTGGACTCTACATGTAACCCGCCCCTTCAACTTATATAAGGAGGAGCAGGGCTCCCCAAAGAGGGACAAGTAAGAAGAGACAACCTTAAGGGTTAGGGTTAACTGGGAGAGCCGGTTTATGACGACTTCCTCATGATCATAATGAGATCTAGCCACAAACAACATATAGGGCTATTACCGGATGATGTTTCCCGGGGCCCGAAGCTGTCTAAATCCTTGTCTTGTGTTGCGTCTCTCGATTCCGCTCAACCCCTCTCAAACTAGCACATAGATGCGTTGGCCTCACGACTAAGTCCTCACACTAGGACATCTGCCATGATATTTTCACGACAGTTGGCACCCACCGTGGGGCTACTCGCATGATGGTGTTGATTTTTTGGAGGGAGCTCGTTAAGAATTGAGAAGCTCGCAATTGCTATGATGAGAAGAGATGGCACGGAACGATCGCGGAGGAAAACCCGCCGCCAGACAACTTTGGGTAGAGTTGGGTTGGAGCGTTCTGTAAACCGCCGTCAACGTGTCCTGACATTATCGAGGCCGACAAGTATTTCTTCTGCTGATTCAACTCGTACACGGCGGCAGAGGTCGGCTTCCAACTCGGTTTCCCATAGAATCAAACCGTCAGGATTACCTGCGCTGTGTCTTGGTCAGTTGTCAAATCACCAGGACAGTCAAATTATACTACGGTGCTCTGTTTTGCTGATTCAAGACCCCGAAGAGTCAACTCATAAGCTGGAGGGGCTACAACACTTTAGCTCATGTGCATGTCAGTGTATTTTCTGGTCGATGGAAAATCAAGCTAGCACGCCACAACAGATCTAGTGGGCCACCGTTGGACAAACAGCACCCGTCGCTACAGTAGTAATGACAATCCTTGACGTCTTACAAACAGCGAACCTACAGCACGGAAGTAAGAATCAATAGCTGTAGGATCCGTCGCAGCAGCAGTGCGTTCCTGAGAGCCTCCCTTATTCGCTTCTAAACCGATAGCTACTGATTTGCTGATTCCAAGCGCCACATCGAGCGCCGCATCAACTGCAGCAGGGGTCTCACCAGACTCTTCCTTCGCCGGCCTGCATCAACTCGCCGAGGCCGTGACCCGCCGGCACCCCTGTTAAACCGCCGATGCTCTCTGTTTTCTGCTGTGTCCATGCCAAGATGACGTCGTGTGTCACCGGTCTCTGTCCGGTCAGTCTGCCTCAGCCGCAACAGCGCAGAATCACCTCGTCGCTGGGCATCCTCCCTCCACTACAAGAAATATGTCAATTTGTGACCTTGACTATTGGTCACTGAATGGTCATTATTTTCTATTTGTGACCTTTTTGTGACCAAAACTAGATGGTCAAAAGCTGGCGGTCGTAAACTGAAATTAACGACCTTCTCTGTGAGAAGGTCATAGACGTTTACGACCAAAATATGCCTAATGTTTTGTTTTGGTCACTAGCAGCCTCCCCAAACCATGTAGGATTCCAGCGTGGCAAGCTGACGTGGATAAGAATCAGCCCGGTCCGATTAGATGTCTATATGGGCCAAGCCCATTAATTCAGCCTATTTTTTTTCCTTTCATTTTTTGTCAGCTACATGGGCCAAGCCCAACAACCATTTATTTTTTTGGGCCAGTCTTTTACAGTTTACTTTTTTTGGGCCTCAACGTTTTTCCAGCCCACTTGTCAGTTTTTTATTTCTTATTCATTTTAAAGTAGGTTGGCAGGATCACTCTTTCTGTAACATACGTTAGTTCTATATTTGTGCATAATATTTGATTCAAAAAGAGCCGATAAGGCATAACATTTCATACAACAGCCAAGCAAAGAAATTACAATGATACAGATATACAGATAACTAGTCCAGTGAGCTAAAACGCATTGCTGGTTACAGTACAAATCTGGTTTTCAGGTAAAATACAAATCTGGTAACAGTGAGATAATAGTACAAATATGGTATTTAGCTAAAATACAACTAGATAAACAGATAACTAGTCCAGTGAGCTAAAACGCATTGCTGGGTGTGGGTTTTCTTCAGGATTCTTCTTCCTAGAGCTCCAACTTCTGAAGACTGAAGGCCAGCATCTGCAAATAATAAATTATGATAAGTTAGAAACATAATCAAGTGAATCCATGAATATAAAATTCTCATAACGATGAAAAATTGCTGCAAAATTTTAGATTTAACAGGAAACAATGCATATAACATTCTCATAATAGCGAAAACAGAGATATATTTTGCAAATGATAAGTACCAGCACAGTGCAAGTTAACACAACAAATGGACAATACAAGCTACAAGCAAATGATTTTCCACTTTAGAACAGGGCACATGCATCAATGTTTATAGTCAGGAACAAAGAAGACAATGATGGAAGAGGCCAAAGAGATGAAATACCCTGGGGGGGGCAAAGATGGTAAAATGATGGTCTGCTTGTTCTTAGACAGCTCAAGGAGCACCTGATATAAAAAAATAGGCGTTTAAAGGGAAAAAATAGCTTGATTGTAGGCTCCAATCAGCCTGCATACAACAAGTAATAAAACTGTTAGGAGAGAGTATACAGTTACCAGCAGCATGCATAAAACAACTTTGATTATGTAATATTTATTAAAAATGACAGGCCAGGTTTCAAGTATAAACGACTAATGGAGCATGCAACAAATGTATTTGATACCAACTTAACTAATTCCACATGAATATTGTACGTTCCAATATACACAATCACTCCAAGATTAAGCTTATTCAGCCAAATAAAATAAAGAGGATCACCACCATAATGGACCAATGGGTACAAATCGACCCAAAAAATCCTAGAGAAGCTAAAGCACAAAAATAATCAATACTCCCCGGAAGCATGCTGAATTAATCATTTAATCCCAACATCTAGGAACCACAGTACATAACATCACACAATTAAAGAAGAATGTTTGACAGTTCAAGACATTCAGGAAAATAAATAAGAACAAGATTGCACAGGCGAACTTGTACTATGCATAAATGGTAATCTAACTCGAAACAAGGAACAAATTTTCCCCATGCATGTCCCTGTACAGCCTATACAGCAATTCTACATATGCTTCAAGAGGGCGGACAAACCCAGCTTCATTTGGTACATCAACCCATATAGACACACATCATGTTGAATAAGAAAAGCATGCATGGTACACTCATCCTAATCAACATGGTAGTAGCACATTCTCATATGAATGGAACAAGCAGTCGCACAACTTGATGAATGGATTAAAACTGAGACGTTTAATTATTTGCAGAATTGAAATTGTTCAAAACATGCAGTTGTACTATCAGAAGTGTATCTGCATTAGACCTTAGCAATCACAAATGATAAATGCAGAAGTAAAACGAAAGTAATATTTTGGGAATGGTGTAATCATACAACTTGTAAGAGATGGACTCAGGGATGGTAAGGAACATCAGATGAGGGGAGGGGAAGGTGCAGACGCTTGTACTCGTTGCCAAGCAGAACAATCAGCTTCGCTATGACAGGTTTGAGGACCCCCGTCGCCACGCTGACGAGAGCCGCCTCCATGGTCATGCTAGCTCAGAGCTCAGCTAGTCAACCATGTGTGGAGCCGTGGAGGTCAGGTTGCTGAATGCACGGACAGTAAATAGCTAGCTCCAAATTGACAACCTGAAAAGAGGATTGGTTAGTTCACTGAAAAGAGTAAATAGCCAGCTCCAAAGTTAAGGTACTGGAATATAAAGACACATTGGAATATATTTCTAATTTGACCATAAATAGGCGTGAATAATAAGCTCTACAGGCACTCCCCAAGATAAGTACACGCAGTAGGTTTTGTTTTATAGCTATCTACATTACAGTTATCGGTTTGCAACATACTGTTTTTATCTAGAACCAGAATAGTTATCTACATTACAATAATCCTTAGTAATGCATAAATAATGCAGATATCTCTGTATAAATTAGCTTTATGTAACCTCTTCTTGTACATATACAAACATCCCAAAGATAGGAAGGTCTAATGCTTTCCCTAAAAAAATACTCTGTACTAGTTATGATGAATCAACATAGATTTATCTCTTTTTGCAGCTCTTGAGTAGTAGAAAGTATTTCACATCATAATGTTTGCATTGCTTGGACGAATACAATATGATTTCAGATAAGCACAACTAATGGTCTCAAACAAGCACAATTGATGATTTTCAAACAAGAATAACACAATACTGAGTGATCTTGAACCATGCCAATAGACACAGGAATGGTGCCACCAGGTCAGAAAGCATTCTACATTTACCAATTATAAAGCAATATAACACTACTGGAAACTGGGAATTTGCCATCAGCCAGCTCTTTGCCATCTGCCAGCTGATGGCAAAGAACATCTTTGCCATCTTCTTATAAAAAACAGATGGCAAAGAACTGACAGATGGCAAAGAACATGGTTGCCATCAGCCAATTCTTTGCCATCTGCCAGCCGATGGCAAATAATATTTGCCATCTGCCAGCAGATGGCAAAGAGGTGGGTAGGGTCCAGTGCTGCAACGGCCTGTCAACCCACCTCTTTGCCATCTGCCAGCAGATGGCAAAGAATCTTTTCCATCTGTTGGCAGATGGCAAAGAAGTGGGTGGAGCCCAATGGGTAACGGCGTTATAACGGCCAGTAGCCCCACCTCTTTGCCATCTGCCAGCGGATGGCAAAGGCCCATATCTTTGCCATCAGCCAGCGGCTGGCAGATGGCAAAGAGGTCGACCCCTCTCTCCCAGCCCGGCCCCTCCCCTCTCTCTCTCTTCCAGCCCGGCCCCACCCCCTCCCTCTCTCTCCCAACCTCACCCACCCACCAGCCAACACAGCCCCGACGACCCGCGCGCCCCGACGACCCCAGCGCGCCGCCGGCTGTCACCGCCGCCGACCCGCCCCTCCCCGCCACCGCAGCCCTCCCCCGCCCCTCCCCCGCCACCGCAGCCCTCCCTCGCCACTCCCCCGCCCCTCCCCGCCCCTCCCCCGCCCCCGCAGCTCGCCCTCCCCCGCCCCTCCCCGGCCACCGCGGCCCTCCCCCGCCCCTCCACCGCCCCTCCTCGCCACCGCGGCCCTCCCCCGCCCCTCCCCCGCCCCTCCCCTGCCACCGCAGCCCTCCCCCGCCACTCCCCCGCCCCTCCCCGCCCCTCCCCCGCCCCCGCAGCTCGCCCTCCCCCGCCCCTCCCCGGCCACCGCGGCCCTCCCCCGCCCCTCCATCGCCCCTCCTCGCCACCGCGGCCCTCCCCCGCCCCTCCCCCGCCCCTCCCCCGCCACTCCACGGCGCCCGCCCCTCCATCTGTCAGGTATGCCCCTCCATCTGTTTGGATCATTGCCCCGAGATGCCATGCCAAAAATTTGGTCATTGACCCAGCTTTGGTGCTCATTTGGTTGTTGGCCAAAAAATTGGTGCGCCCACAGCTCCATATCAGGCTTAGGGGCTGCTTGGATTACTACCAAAGGTAACCATACCAAAAAATTGGTTGGCCCATGTGATTTGGCTGTTGTTTGGATCGCTGCCAAAATATAACTGATTTTTGAAGCTAAGAGAGATGCTCGGTTTGATTTTTGAAGGGATGCAGTACAGCTGTAGGATAGAACTGATTATATTAGTTCTAACCGGCGCTCCTCGCTAAAAATTGAACACGTGGGCTTGGGCAATAAAAAACTGCATGCAACGTATCTTTAAAAAAATTACCTGTAGTAGGGTGCTGTGGAAAGATTAAGGGGCTGTTTGGATTTCAGCCAACAGCCGCCATGCCAAAACATTGGATGTTGACCAGGTGATGGGTACTCGTTTGAATGATGACCAAATATTTGGCACGCCCAGGCTGCACGGGCATCTCCAGTTCATTTTGTTGCCAACTCTTGGCCAGGGCATGGGCGGCTCGATGCTTCGCCAAATTTTTTGGCTCGCCCACAATTTGGTAGGGCTGGCCAAGGCAGCATCCAAACAGCCCCTAAACACCCCAAGGGCTGGCATGTCATTCTTTCAGCGTCTTTCTTTTTCTTATTGACCGCATCTAATTTTTCACGCTATATACCTTCTAAATTGTGGGAGTATAAATTAGATGCAACTAATAAGTTTAACAAAAGTAGATGTAACCAAATATTGTGTGTGTCCAATGAGCTTATGCTTCCCCAAAATACGGGTAGAATCTGTCCGGGCTGCTAGTGATTTTTGTGTGTGTGTCTGTTGATCTAATGTAAATGAGATCACGAGCATGTACGGGTTGCACAGGGAAAAAACTACCAAAACTATGGTTTTTCTCAAGTTTACCAAAACTACCTAGGTGTTTGGCTGGTGTTTCGCCGGGGTGGTTTTTCGGGTCATATATTTGTGAATTATGAGTTAGGTCATATATTTTCCAATTTTGTTATGAAAAACATCATATATATTTGCGTTGATCGGGTGGATTTAAATGTGCAGTTGTTTCATCGCTGTGAGGGTCTGGTGTTCAACAACCTCCCCGTGCGTTCGACGAGCTCCGCCCCTGCGTTCGTGGGTGAGCACAAATGACATCTCCTCCTCTCCCCCTTCATTTGCTCTGTTCCGATCTTTGTGCCGATGAAACTTGCTAGCTATAGGTGTATTCAATCATCAGTATGCGTGACTACTATGCGTCTCCCGTTCGAAAGGGTTACATCTATAAATATGCATTCATTTGCATATTTATAACCGTAATTCTTTCGAATTGTCCAACGTTATCCATGGACAGCCCGAGTATGTGTAGATTGGGTTCGTTTTCCCATATGCTCTGCTCCGGATCTGATGCATAATTTCGTCAGTGCCTCTCTGTTGTTCTCCGAGTACACATCCTCTCTGCTTATTGCCGAGACGTGTATCAGGAGAACAGCGGGGAGGTACTGCCGAAATTTTGTGTCGGATCCGGAGCAGAGCATGGGAAAACGAACCCAATCTACACATACTCGGGTGGGATTAGGACCTATCTTTACCTATTAGCGTCTAGGTTGCATGGACGTAATAAAACTGAGAAACTTTATTAACTGATGAATATGGTTTGCTGAGTTATGTGTGTATTTCTTGTGTGTCCAGTAGTTAGGCAAGATGAGTGATCGTGCGTGGATGTACACCGGTCACCCTAGTCAGAAAGACATGACCCCTGAATGGATGACAAAAACCAAGGGGTTTATCAGAGCCGCATTTGCAAATGGACAGAAAACAACCTGGTGCCCCTGTTTCGAGTGCGACAACGATCGTAAGATGTCAGAGTTTGAAATGATCAAACACCTGCAGAAGTGGGGTTTTACGCCCGGTTATACGATGTGGACATTTCATGGTGAGTCTGCCCAACGTTCCAGAGCTGAGGAGGGCCGTCGTCGCACTGACGAGCATGGTACCGGGATGGAAGACATGGTGCAAGACTTTGATGATGCTCGGGATTCGGACGATGAGATGGAGGAATCTGCAAAGGCCTTCAATGATATGTTGGAGTCTTTGAAGCGTCCTCTCCATGAGCACACCGAGCTTTGTCAGCTGGATGCCATCGCACAAGTAATGGCTCTGAAGGCTCAATTCAACTTGGGCAGAGAATGCTATGACGCGATAGTGACACTATTTGGACGCTTTCTACCCAAAGGCCATATAATGCCTGCAAACCTGTACCAGTCGGACAAAATCCTCCGTGTACTTAAGATGCCCTATGAGAAGATAGATGCCTGTGAGAATGGATGTGCCTTATTTAGGCTCCAGTATGCGGACTTGAACTATTGTCCCATTTGCATGTCTTCCAGGTATGTTGAGGTAGACAACGGTATGGGTGAGAAGAGTCAGACCAAAATCCCCATTAACGTTCTTCGGTATATGCCAATCATACCAAGACTTCAACGTCTATTCATGGTCGAAGAGACGGCCAGATAGATGACATGGCACAAATTGGGCAAAAGAACCGAACGGGATGCAGATGGGAATCTGATGATGGTACACACATCGGATGGTGCTGCATGGAAACACTTCGATGCATTGCATGATGAAAAAGTGGCAGATCAAGGAATCCTCGAGTAGCCGTCAGCACAGTTGGGTTCAATGTGTTTGGTATGATGGCAGCCCAATACAGTTGTTGGCCTGTATTTGTCATTCCACTCAATCTCCCCCCCGGACAGATTATGCAAAGAAAGAACATTTTCCCGACGTTGATAATTCCGAGGCCCAACTATCCGGGGAAGAATATGAATGTGTACATGCAGCCGCTTAAGGATGAACTGCAAGAAGCTTGGCATAATGGGATCAAGACATACGACGCCGCTACAAAAAAAACTTCCTAATGCGTGTGTGGTACATGTACTCGATGCATGACTTGCCAGCGTATGCGCTATTCGTTGGCTGGTGTGTGCATGGAAGGTTCCCGTGCCCCACATGCAAGGCAGCTCTTGAGTTTCGTCGGCTGCAGGCGGGTGGCAAGTTTTCTTGCTTCGACATGCATAGACAGTTCCTGGATCCTCACCATAAGTTCAGAAAAGACAAGAAGAACTTCATCAAAGGTAGAGATGTCAAAAACTCTGCACCACCTGCATTGACAGGCCAACAGACCCTGGATCAGTTAAACGCTCTCGAGCCAGATCCAGAGCGTCCAGGGTATTTCAAGGGGTATAATACGGAACACGCCTGGACCCACAAGATATGTTTGTGGGATCTGCCGTACTTCAAAGACCTCCTTTGCCCACACAACATCGACGTGATGCACACAGAAAAGAATGTCGGCGAGGCCCTCTTTGGTACATTGTTCGGCATAGAGGGGAAAACAAAGGATAATCCTAAGGCCAGAGTCGATCAGGAGGCTCTATGTGATAGACCGCTACAAAACATGAAACAACCAAAAGGAAAGAAGAACTGGGCGAAGCCAAAGGCATGGTTCAATCTTGGAAGGCCGGTTATGAGGGAAATACTCCTGTGGGTGAAAAAGGAGTTGATGTTCCCCGATGGGTATGCATCGAATCTAAAGAGGGGAGCGAGCCTTGAAAAATTGAAAATATTTGGTCTCAAGAGTCATGATTGGCACATATGGCTTGAGCGGGTAATGCCGGTGATGTTGCGTGGCTTTATCCCTGAGGATGAATGGCTAGTACTGGCAGAGCTGAGCTATTTCTTCCGTGTTCTATGTGCGAAAGAATTATCGCCTGGCTTGCTAGAAGAAATGGAAGAGTTGGCGCCGGAGTTGATCTGCAAGTTGGAGAAGATCTTTCCACCTGGCTTCTTTAATCCAATGCAGCATTTGATTTTGCATCTCCTGACCGAGGCACGATTGGGGGGGCCCGTGCAGAATCGTTGGTGCTATGCAACTGAGAGGATGCAGAAGACGCTTCGAGCAAAATGTAAAAATAAACGTCGAATTGAAGCATCGATGGCCGAGGCATTCATTACTGAGGAGGCGGCAAACTTCGTGACAGCACACTACAAAGCCAAAAATCGCCATTTGCATAATCCGAAGCCTCGGTACAATGTTGGCGACCCTAAAAAGGGTGGATCCAACCTCAGCCTATTCAAAGGGAAGCTCGCACCAGCCGGTGCTTATACTCCCTTATTGTTGGATAACGACGAATGGCGGACCATTACGTTGTATATCTTGAACAATCTAACAGAAGTGCGGCCGTACATCGAGTAAGTTCTCGGTACATTGTTTCGCAACCTCTACTTCATTTGAACTGCTCTTATTCCTGGATATTTGATACAGTCAATACGTCGCCAAATTCTCGTATTGAGCGGTTATCCAAAAGGATTCCGTCGAAGAGTATGAGCTTCTGGCAATGCATGGAGGTGGCTATCCTGGTTTCATCTCTTGGTTCAAACAAACGGTAATTTCCATTAGACCATTTCATTTCTTCTTCTAATTTCTGGCTAATGCAACAATCCTTTCGTATTAAACTTGTAGGCTAGTTCAGAGTCTATGGATGCCGAATTGAGACAAGTCGCTAATGGTTTTGACTATAAGGTCCATTCATTTGACAAATACGACATCAACGGGTATTGCTTTCGTACCTATGGCAAAGAGCTATCTATGGCCGACCGAAAGTCTACAAATTGTTGTGTCTCTGCTATCGGCGAAGGAGATACCGAGTATTATGGAAGAGTTGAAGCAATTTATGGACTTCTATTCTATGGTGCAAACCCACCGAACGTCGTAGTCTTCAAATGTCATTGGTTCCAGCCGAAAGAGACTAGAAGGACTCATGAACATCTAGGGCTAGTCGAAATCAAACAAAGCACCCATTTGGATGTTCCCGATGTCTATATTACGGCTCAACAGGCAACCCAAGTTTTCTATCTACCGTGGGCCTGCCAAAGTGATCCAAATCTCGAAGGTTGGGATGTCGTTTATGAAGTGCCGCCACGTGTTAGACCACCTCCCCCCAATGAAGAGGATTATGAACCTCACGTTAATCCAGACACATATGAAGGAGAATTGTTCCAAGAAACACGTCTTTCCAAAAAACGTTTCAAGAACCGCTCACCTCATAACATTCAAGTAGACAGCGGCAGTGAATCCGAGCCTGAGCAGGAACAAGAAGAGCCGGAACAAGAAGAGGTTACTGCTGCGGATGACCTGTCAATGCTTGACCGATTACATGCAGGAGGCCTTCCAGATGTTGATGATGATGATGAGCACGTCATTACTGATAGTGATGAGGATGATGCATTTATTAACCCCGAAGCATATACAGACGATGATGATGCATTTATTAATGATGACGATGAAGATTAATATTATAGTTCATGTCAGGTATTCCATTATTATTATATACATATATATTATTAATTAGTTCAAGTTTTAACCTAGCTAGCTCTAAAATGAGCTATACTTAGCATTTATTCCTCCAAAATGAATTTGTATGCTTAGCTAGCTCAAAAATGACATAACAACCTTAATTAGCTCAAAAATGACTTTAACCTAGGATAGCTCTAAAATGAGCTATACTTAGCATTTATTCCTCTAAAATGAATTTATATACATATTATTATTCACGTCAGGTATTCATTTTTTTTATGTTGTACTAATTTCATTTACTCTTTGTCATTCCAGGTGTTGACAGATGGTGGGCGCGGGTCGAGAGCGCTCCGGGGCTCCTACCTCGGCGCGTGGTGGGAGGGGTAGTTCCATTCCCCCCCATAGCCTCCGGAGAGCGCTAGATCTCAGTTTGCAGAGTCCAGCAACGGTCGCTTCTTCTTCGGCCGGGAGAGGTCGAGGGGGTAAGAAGGAGAAGGCTGCTAGAGGTGGACGTGGCGTCGGGAGAGGTAGGAAGGCTGCTACGCCTTCCTCGCCGCCACCCCCAGCTGAGTCACCCGACCACAGGGCTGCTCCGTCTGAGATCGAGCCATCTGAGGTGGACCCGTCTATGGCAGACGCGCCTACGGCCGACGAGCTTCGGGCTGCCGAGTCTTCACCCCACGAGACTCCGGAGCTCAGACGGGGTCACGCTGAGTCGGAGCCTCGGGCTGCCGAGTCTTCGCCCCACGAGACTCGGGAGCTCAGCCGGGGTCACGCTGAGTCGGAGTCGAGTGCACATGGTTGTGTTCAGGGTGGAGACAATAGTCCTGATAGCTATAGCGAGGGTGAGTGGGTTGAGGGGCGCAAAGTCTACCAGCATGGTCGTACAAAGCTCCCGCCCACCCCGGCGACCCCCGACCAGAGGTGGTTGATTGCGCCTAACGGGGAGAAGTAAGTGCATTTACTCTTTTTTTAACCTTTTGCCTTGACCTTTCTTTGAATATCTAATGCGTTGGCCTTGTCATACTGAAGTTCTTGGACACACGAAGATGGTGTCGGCAGGCCCAACACTGTCCTTGGTGTGATTTGTCGCCAGTGCTTCCCGGGGTGGGTCACGTTGCCCGGTGAGGGCCGGGTTCCAGAGCTAGGAATGACCTGGGAGCACTACTTGGTTGCCCCGGCCCCGCCGGAGCATAGGGTTGGCGATGTCGAGTGCGACACGGTGGCCGACATTGTGATCGCCACGTTTTGGGTAATTTCTCCTCTGCCATTTACGTTGTGTTTTCTTCTTTGATTGCATACCTTCTACATGTGTTTTCTTGTTTGATTGCAGACCTTCTAATCTGTGTTTTCTTGTTTGATTGCAGACCTTCTACAGGTGTGCTGAGGGACAGGAGGAGGCGGCGGCTCGGGTTATCGACGCCGAGTGCAGGCGCCTACTTGGAAACTTTCGGCACGAGGCTCGGACGCAGGCTGTTCGAGACTACTTAGCACAGACTGGTATTAGGAGGAGAAAAGAGAAGTGCCGGGACAAGTATCTGAGTAAGGAGAAGTACATGAAGGTAATTACCTATTCTTAAGGCCTTGTACTTAGTTTCCATGATTTGATTCGTAGGCGTAGCGCTCAAATTTCTCTTGCTTAACTTAGGTGCCTTCGAGATGGTGTGCGGACAAGATGGACTGCTGGGAGGTGTTGGTGGATGAGTGGTGCTCTCCCCAATGGCACGTCGCCCACAACATAGCAAAGGAGAAGCGTTTCAAAATGAAAGGTGTGCCACACCATCTAGGCAGCGTCGACCTACATGGGTACGGGAAAAACTGGGTATGTGTGGTTTGCTTCATGATTCATGCAAATTCATTCTTTGTGCTAGCTTGAGTCCTTAACTAATACTCTGTTCCTCTCTTTTAGTCAAAACACAACAAGGCTCCAGTGCCAGAGCTGTTCGACCTCTATGGCATGTCCAATATTGCACCGTACAAGAAGGCCAAGGCATTCTCTGAGTCTGACCTCGAAAATGCAAATAACTTCAGCAACGAGGCCTCCCACCACAAGATGGTGCAGTACGTTACGCAGGGGAAGGCGAGGAAAGGGCCGGACTTTAACCCGAGCCGGCCTCTTGATCCAGAGCTGGTGATGATATCTGGTGGCGGGAGGTCCCATGGCTCGTTAGCCATTGGTAATGGACTGATACGTTGTAGTAGCACTCTCCCGCAGATCAAGAAGCGCCAGACCAGCTCTGATCCTGAGATACCGCGTCGTTTACGACCAGTGGAAATCGAATTCCAGGTTTGTTAATTATACGGACTCAGTAGCCTTTCCTCCATTACATTGTGTTTGCGGTCGTCGATGATTACAATGCTAACGAGTGGTGTTGCAGGCTGCTATTGAGGCAGAGAGAGTGAAGACCCAGGCTGCTTTTGAGGAGAGGGATCGGCAGTTGGCGGAGAGGGACCGGCAGGCGGCGGAGAGGGACAGGGAGAATGAGGAGAGGACGGCTAGGCTGTTGGAGGAGGAGAGGAACCGGAATGACTTGGCTAACCGGGCCATGTACGAGCTCTTCGTGGTAAGTTTCTTCTGCATATTAGCTAAATCATGCACGCAATGTTCCTTTCATTAGTAACTAATATGACTGACTCGTCAAAACCAAATGTGCAGTCCATGTGCGAGAAGAACGGCCAGACCCCTCCGCCGATGCCAGTCATTGCTCCGGCGGGCACGGTGAGTTTCATTTGAACGGTCATTAGTTACTAGTCTTCACATTTGAGTTGCATCATGCTAACGATACATTGGAAATAATCTTTGGTGTAGCGTAACTCCCGACAGGCATCGACCGATCCTTCTCCGTCTGCCACTGGCACGACCGGTCCTACACCTACAACTACACCTACACCTCCGTGATGACGGTAAGTGTCCCAAGTGTTTTGCTTAATAGAGTTTTGTTGTGATGCCATGTTGTATATATCTAGACATATCGTGCATAATGTGTGTATGTTTGAAATGCATTGTATGTGTGGGATTCGACACCTAGTCGTGTGCCTTTGGTAGCCTTCCATATAGGGAAATGCCTCCTAGTGCTTCCACTGAGCCATGGTAGTTCGCTACTGCTCCGGAACACATGGATTGACCGGCATGTGTCCTTCTTTGCTCCTCTGTCTGTCCCTACGGGGAAATGTCACGCGGTGTATCACCGAAGTCCTTGTAGCTTGCTACGACTTGGTTGCACTCGCTGATGACCGACACGTGCATTGCTGGGTCATGTATGCCTGTCCCTGTACGTTTGTGCCACCTTGGTTCTATGACTAGTCATGTCGGCCCGGGTTCTCTGCCATATGGATACTAGCGACATAATCATATACTTAGCATTTTTTCCTCCAAAATGACTCAATATGCTTACCTAGCTCAAAAATGACTTAATATGCTTAGCTAGCATAAAAATGACATATACTTAGCATTTTTCCTCCAAAATGACTTAATATGCTTAGCTAGCATAAAAATGACCTATTTAACCTAGGATAGCTCTAAAATGACCTATACTTAGCATCTTTTCCTCAAAAAAGACTTAATATGCTTAGCTAGCTCTAAAATGATATAGTATGCTTAAGAAATGACATATTTTAGGTCCTAAATGACTTCATATGCTTAGGTAGCTCCAAAATGACATAATAACCTTACTTAGCTTCAAAATGACCTATTCAACCTAGGCTAGCTCTAAAATGACCTATACTTAGCATTTTTTCCTCCAAAATGACTTAATATGCTTAGCTAGTTCAAGAATTACATAATAAGCTTAATTAGCTCCAAAATGACCTATTTAACCTAGGATAGCTCTAAAATGACCTATACTTAGCATTGTTTCCTTCAAAATGACTTAATATGCTTAGCTAGCATAAAAATGACCTATTTAACCTAGGATAGCTCTAAAATGACCTATACTTAGCATCTTTTCCTCAAAAAAGACTTAATATGCTTAGCTAGCTCTAAAATGATATAGTATGCTTAAGAAATGACATATTTTAGGTCCTAAATGACTTCATATGCTTAGCTAGCTCCAAAATGACATAATAACCTTACTTAGCTTCAAAATGACCTATTCAACCTAGGCTAGCTCTAAAATGAACTATACTTAGCATTTTTTTCCTCCAAAATGACTTAATATGCTTAGCTAGTTCAAGAATTACATAATAAGCTTAATTAGCTCCAAAATGACCTATTTAACCTAGGATAGCTCTAAAATGACCTATACTTAGCATTCTTTCCTTCAAAATAACTTAATATGCTTAGCTAGCATAAAAATGACCTATTTAACCTAGGATAGCTCTAAAATGACCTATACGTAGCATCTTTTCCTCAAAAGAGACATAATATGCTTAGCTAGCTCTAAAATGATATAGTATGCTTAAGAAATGACATATTTTAGGTCCTAAATGACTTCATATGCTTAGCTAGCTCCAAAATGACATAATAACCTTACTTAGCTTCAAAATGACCTATTTAACCTAGGCTAGCTCTAAAATGAACTATACTTAGCATTTTTTCCTCCAAAATGACTTAATATGCTTAGCTAGTTCAAGAATTACATAATAAGCTTAATTAGCTCCAAAATGACTTATTTAACCTAGGATAGCTCTAAAATGACCTATACTTAGCATTGTTTCCTTCAAAATAACTTAATATGCTTAGCTAGCATAAAAATGACCTATTTAACCTAGGATAGCTCTAAAATGACCTATACTTAGCATCTTTTCCTCAAAAAAGACTTAATATGCTTAGCTAGCTCTAAAATGATATAGTATGCTTAAGAAATGACATATTTTAGGTCCTAAATGACTTCATATGCTTAGGTAGCTCCAAAATGACATAATAACCTTACTTAGCTTCAAAATGACCTATTCAACCTAGGCTAGCTCTAAAATGAACTATACTTAGCATTTTTCCTCCAAAATGACTTAATATGCTTAGCTAGTTCAAAAATGACATAATAAGCTTAATTAGCTCCAAAATGACCTATTTAACCTAGGATAGCTCTAAAATGACCTATACTTAGCATTGTTTCCTTCAAAATAACTTAATATGCTTAGCTAGCATAAAAATGACATATTTAAGCTAGGATAGCTCTAAAATGACCTATACTTAGCATCTTTTCCTCAAAAAAGACTTAATATGCTTAGCTAGCTCTAAAATGATATAGTATGCTTAAGAAATGACATATTTTAGGTCCTAAATGACTTCATATGCTTAGGTAGCTCCAAAATGACATAATAACCTTACTTAGCTTCAAAATGACCTATTCAACCTAGGCTAGCTCTAAAATGACCTATACTTAGCATTTTTTCCTCCAAAATGACTTAATATGCTTAGCTAGTTCAAGAATTACATAATAAGCTTAATTAGCTCCAAAATGACCTATTTAACCTAGGATAGCTCTAAAATGACCTGTACTTAGCATTGTTTCCTTCAAAATGACTAAATATGCTTAGCTAGCATAAAAATGACCTATTTAACCTAGGATAGCTCTAAAATGACCTATACTTAGCATCTTTTCCTCAAAAAAGACTTAATATGCTTAGCTAGCTCTAAAATGATATAGTATGCTTAAGAAATGACATATTTTAGGTCCTAAATGACTTCATATGCTTAGGTAGCTCCAAAATGACATAATAACCTTACTTAGCTTCAAAATGACCTATTCAACCTAGGCTAGCTCTAAAATGAACTATACTTAGCATTTTTTCCTCCAAAATGACTTAATATGCTTAGCTAGTTGAAAATTTACATAATAAGCTTAATTAGCTCCAAAATGACCTATTTAACCTAGGATAGCTCTAAAATGACCTATACTTAGCATTGTTTCCTTCAAAATGACTTAATATGCTTAGCTAGCTTCAAAATGACTTAGTGTGCTTGCATAATCTTTGTTTGCAGCAGTGTGTGCTTCACCTATATATATTACTGTGAATAAGGTATAGGGTCACTCATACAAAAGAGAGAGGGCCTTAGTACATATAAGCAAGGAGAAATATGACTATAGATTGGCAGGAATAAGACTGGGCATAAGATGCCTGGTAGTGTGTCGTTATAGTATGCTCAAAAATGACATAATAACCATACTTAGCTCCAAAATTACCTATTTTACAGATATAAGTTGCATCATAATAATCTTCACATTTTAGTTGCATCATAATAATCTTCTTCTTCTAACTTTCTTCTTTCCCATTTTACAGATTTGCTTAAGATCACGGAAGCTTGGGTTGATGGAGTGCTTGTATTTAGTTTTTGTTTTGACCTTGTGAAACTTGCTACCTATGGATGAAACTGTGTAATATTGATGAAACTATGTATTTGTACGGATGAAACTTGCTACTATTGGTAACATGTGTTGGATACATATGTGTTCATGACTATTGGTAATATGTGTTGAATATGCTATATTGGTCATATAAATATATTTGTGTTTGATTTTTGTGAAAATGAATTGATATAAGAAAAAACAAAATTAAATGGGGCAATATAGTCACTTTGCCATCAGCTGGCAGATGGCAAAGAGCCTGCAGCCTTTGCCATCTGCTGGCTGATGGCAAAGAGCCTGCAGCCTTTGCCATCGGCTGGCTGATGGCAAAGAGCCTGCAGCCTTTGCCATCTGCTGGCTGATGGCAAAGAGCCTGCAGCCTTTGCCATCGGCTGGCTAATGGCAAAGAGCCTGCAGCCTTTGCCATCTGCTGGCTGATGGCAAAGTATGCCGTTAACCTCTGATGGAGCTAACCCCGTTAAGAGGCTTTGCCATCTGCTAGCAGATGGCAAAGCCATAGGCTCTTTGCCATCAGCCAGCAGATGGCAAAGAAGCCTTTACCGACAGGGTTTCAGACGACCTGTTTGCCATCTGCTGGCTGATGGCAAAGCCTTTGCCATCCGCCGAACATGCCTTTGCCATCTGCCATGGCAGATGGCAAAGTGCCAGATTCCAGTAGTGTAAGCAGAGATATATAAGTCTACAGGTGCTTAGCCATAGATTTCCCCAACAGCCCTTTAGTCTGTAGTGGGAGCAGAAATAATATGTTGACAAGCTCCGATTTTAGTCTAATTTGACCCACGAGAACAAATTGTTCTAACCAACATACAAATCTAACCTAATACACCACCGAATCGTAGATTCTAAGACCATGCCAACGCTAATCGGATCTGCCAATGCAACGGGATCTCAAGGAAGCCATTTCTATAGAGCCACGCCCCGAATCGAAAAATGCGAGATGGGGGCGCAATCTCACCTCTGACCTTGTTGCAGAAGGGGCATGCCTGGTACTGGTAGAGCACGACGTTCCGGGGTAGCAGATCGTGGGCAGCCGCTCCCTGGCCTGCACCTCGGCCACCGCCACCGTGGCGAACATGCACCGCGGCCCCGCATGGCCTCCCACGCCTTCATCCCGTCCGCCACCGCCGTCACTAGCGTCACCTCCCAAGAAGGAACAGAAACAGAGCCCAGTTTAGCAGCAGGAAAATCGACTGGCTAAGCTAGGAGAAGGAAGTTGGTTCACTTGCGGAGGAGCGCGGTGACGACCTGGCGGGTGGAGTCGTCGTGCCCGGCGACGGCCGCCTCCATCCGAATCCACCTGCGTGGGGAGCTAGCGGACGAGTGGTGCGGCGATGGGAGGGGAAGCCGAGACCGCTCGCTTCCCCCACCACGGCCTCCATCGGGTGGGAGTCGGAGGGAGACGAAGGCGGGGCGGCGGGGTGCCTCGATCTGGATCGAGGAGAGGGAGGCCGCGCACTTGATCTTGCCGGAGGGGAGGGAGGGAGGAGAGCAAGGGGAGGGGTGGGTGGCGGCGAGGGGAGGGGAGGTGGGGGGGATCGGGGAGCGCTAGGGTTCGCGGGGGAGGAGTGCAGGCTGTGGCCTATGGGTTGTTGGGCTAGGTGGCGTGAGAAACATGAGGAGGGAGTGCTGCCATTGGATCCGGGTGGATTGGATGGTGCTCGACCCATGATCCGCGTGACATGCCTCTGAACCAATCAAAATAGAGTACATGTGTGCATCGTCCATGACCATTTAAGTAGGTCGTAACCGGCTGAAAATAAAGTGCACATCTCTTTGGCTAAGAGAACCGACTCTTTTTGCGCCGTCTTTCAGCGGTTCCCCTCCGCCGGTGACTTCTTGGTCGTGGCGGTGAGGAGGGTCATCGGATCCTGCGCGTGTGGATAATTTTAGCTTTAGGTTTTAGGGTCCTAGTAGCTTAGGTTTTTAGATCATTCAATGTCTTGACTTCAGGGGCGGAGGCGGCAATACTGAATAAAGAAGCTCTGGATTTTTATCCGGCAAGGCCGCCAGCAAGGACCTCGGCACGTAGAAGAGCAAGGCATCAAGGTGGTGGTCGCGAGCGAGGAGTTCATCATCGTCACCTTTGTGGTGACCGAAGACACGTAGTCATACCCGCCGTTTTGACAACATTTTGAAAGAAATTCAAAAAACAAAAAAGTTCGCATTGTGGCATTATATCTGACCTAGTTTACAGGAAAAATAATAAACTTTGATTACAGTAAACGTCTTAAAAGTGTTCTCGGAACCGAGTTATCATGTATGAAGATCAATGGCTTTTAAGCCAAATGATCAATCTTATGGTCACAATCATGGCATAGTTTATTCAAATGTTCTGATATTGTGGTATGAAAAACAATGTTGCCTAAGGAAGTTTTCATTTCCTTTGGACGAAAAAACCATTTTCCATTTTTTGAGTGCCCAAAATGAGGTTTTTTGTGAAGAACCTAACAAATAATTGTTGCAAAATTGGACCAAATCAATTTTCTAAAATACTAGGGCATATTTAATGTACAATTGACCAAATGGTTGGGTGTCAAAATTTTTGATCCAACTCTTGTGAAAAAGACAAATTTCCGCCGATTCAGTTGGAAGCGGGTCAAATTTGAACTGTGGCTGCCTTGTAGTTTGCTCTTTATTTTTTCCAAAAATCATTTATAGGTACATAAGTATCTATTTCATCAGATAAACATCAAAAGTTTTTCAAGATTCAACCACTAGCTAGGAACGGTCAAGCCCGCCGGTTTGACCGCATTTTGAAACGGGCATAAAAAATTCAAAAAAAATTAAAAAAATGGAAAACCTTCGCATTGTGTCATTACATGTGACCAAGTTACCAGAAAAAATAATAAACTTGTAATACGATGATTATTTTAGAAAAAGTGTTCTCAGAAATGAGCTATCATGTGTGAAGATTCATGGCTTTCAAGCCAAATGGTCAATCTTGTGGCCACATTCATGGCATAGTTTGTTCAAATGATCTCATATTGTGCACAAGGGTGCATCTTGGAATTCCAAAAAATGTTTCCTAATGGAGTTTTCATTTTCTTTGCACGGAAAATTCATTTTCCATTTTCTGAGTGCCCGAAATGAGTTTTTTTGTGAAGGACCTACCATATATTTGTTGCAAAATTTGACCAAATCAATTTTATAAAATACTAGGTCATATTTAATGCAAAATTGACAAAATGGTTGGGTGTCAAAAGTTTTGATCCACCTCTGGTGAAAAAGACAAATTCCCGCCGATTCAATAGGAACCGGGTCAAATTTGAACTGCAGCTGCCTTATTGTTTGCTCTTTATTTTTTCCAAAAATCATTTCTAGTTACATAAGTATCTATTTAAGCATAAATACATGGTTTGGTGGCGATACATCGAGGTTTGGATGGTGGCCCAGGGCCCCAACTCCAAAGCGTGTGAACTCGCATGCCTCGTGCGTGGTCACCGCGTGACCTTGGCATTGACATGCGTTCTGGGAGGCCTAGGCATGTCTAGTGGGTTGGGCACTCCCCGGGTAGGTGCTAGTAAGAAAATTACAATAGAAGAATCTCACGAGGAGACCGACCTATGCTCAAAGATGAATTAGCAGCCAAGTGTTTGATTGGCAGTACGAAAAATGCACATGGCCAATGGGCGTGAGTTTTGGCTGAGGATGATCATCTACTAAGAAGAATGTCTTCGCAAATTTTTAGATCAAAAGGAGGATCCTAGGTGGTACTTTCTTTGCAAAGTACCACACTGGACAGAAATATGAATGTTGAAGCTGGGCTCAAAATAATGAATGGATTGAGATGAAATTTGGTGGAGGATGGTTATTTGGGCATTGGAAAGCACCGTAGAAAATTGATACCATTTGGACATGCCAAAGTGGTACTTCCTTCACAATGCTCTTCTATGGACAGAAACTTGGGAAAACTAGTGAGAGAAATTGGATTAATGAAATGAGCTCAAATTTGGTGTAGGTAAGTTATATAGGTATGGTTATGCCTTGGTAGATTTTCAGATCATTTGGGTAAGCCTAGATAGTACTTACTTCACAAAGCTTCTCTCGAGGTAGAAACTTTGGAAATTTCCTGAGAAAGATTTACTAGGAAAATGGAGCTGAATATTATCATGTGGCAATGATTTCGGTATGGAAGAGTGCCCAAAGAGTTTGAGGGTAATAGGAGGGGTCTAGATAACACTTGCTTTGCAACGTGCCAATCTGGCCATAAAATATAAATAGAACCTGGGCTCACATAGATAATTTGACTGAGCTGCAATTTGGAGGAGGGTGATAATTTGGGCATACGAAGGAACTGTATAAATTTCATGTCATTTGGATATATATAAAAGGTACTTCCTTCACAATGCTTCAAGGTGGACAAAACTTTGGAAATTTGCCGAGGAAGATTTGCTAGGTAAATGGAGCTGAATTTTGTCATGCGGCAATGATTTGGATAGGAAAGAGTGCCCAAGAATTCCGAGGGCAATCAAGAATATATAAATAGCACTTCCTTCATAAAGTGATGTTGTGAACAGAATAGGAAAATGAATATTGTTGAATTAGTTTTGAACTAGGCAAGGAAGTATTTTTACATATTTGACGACGATATGACCCAAAGAATTTATGAGATTTTTTTGGGAATTTTAGGAATGACAGAAATATAGGGTGCTTCACAACCTAGGGCAGAAATTGACACATGGACATGACACATAGGCAAAACTGATGAGGTGGCGCCAAGTCATACCAATCCACCACAATTTACAAGGTTATGACCATCTATATTGGTCATGATCAGCTAGAAATAAGGCAGCGGACTAGTGCCGTCTGCTTTATGACCATTTCGTGTAAGGAAATTACGACCTTTCTGACCAAAATGGTCGCAATGGTTTAGGGTTTGGAGCCCCCCAAACAGCTTTTGACCAATTGGTCTAAAATGGTCATAGATTTATGACCAATTCTTCCAGGGTCACTGACAAAAGGTCATAAGTTGACATATTTCTTGTAGTGCTCGCTGGCGTACTGAGTTGTTCCTGCGTAAAGCCTCTGCTGGCCTCTGACCGTTTCCGCCGCTCATGGCTGCACGCAGAGACGCCCACGATGAGCCTCGTTCCAATGCCTCAACAGCACTGCCCGGCGCGCCCTAAGTCGCCTCCCCAGGTGCGCGTCCACACCTGCGGCCTCGCCTCCTGCTGCCGTTTCTGCCACGGCCTAGTGCCTCTCTGCGGTCGCCCCTTGCCAGTGAAGCCGTCCGCTGCGGCCACGGCTACAGCCGACTGGGCGGCACCGTCATTGAACCGGCTACCTGTCGAGCCGCCACAGCTGTTCTGACCCGCTCGGTCACCTCTTAACACCTGCCGGAGCGTCCTCGGGCGTCGCTCTTGCCAAGCCGCGTCGGACTACTCCAACGGCTCCATAAAGCCGTACGTCCACTACTGGGTCAACGGGCGCCGACCATTGCTGGGTCAGCTCCATTTCTTCCGTGCCGCCGTCACCCCTTTGCAGGGCCAACCTCAACATGCACGTGGTGTGCCGCCATTGTCCGAGCCACCGCGGCCTTAAACCGCCATTTGGAGCTGCCATGAACCGCAAAGTTGCTGCTGCGTCCAAACTCGCATTTGTTCCCACTGCACGATAACCCGCCTCACTGGTCTTAGTTCAGTGTCAAGCCGCGTGGGCCTTGCCGACCTCACATCCGTATGGGTCACGCCAGCAGTCGGCCACTGCCGGTTTACCTCGCTACCGCAGCACATCTCCACCGGGTCACCTTGGTGCCCCCGCGGCCTGCTGAGTCGCCGGCCTTGCTGAGTCATTGTCCTGAGCCACCACCCGGACTGGATCACCGCTCCTGATTGCCTTCTACGCCGCTTCACGCTTTCTACACCGCCGGGTCATGACCCATGGCTCCGTCCGCGAGCCGGCCTCATCTGTTCAGAACCGGCCTCGCAGCTTACTGCGCCAGACTCTGCCCTGCTTGCCTCTGCTGAACCGGCCTCGCTCAATGGCCCGGGACACTCCAGCCGCCCTCCACGCTGAGTCCCTTCTCCCAAGGACGCCGGTACCCCTGTGCCGCCTCAGCCTCACATCGCCGGATCACCTATTGTGAGCCGCCTCCGTTGCGACCCTACATCACTCGCCTGGGCGGATCACCTCTGCAACTGCCGCCGTGGTTCAAGCCGTGCGACCTCACTTGCCACCGCGGCAAGCCTCTAATTTTGAATACGCTAAACCGTTGCGCCGGGTCAACTCCGCTCGCCGGATGGCAAGCATTATCAGATCGTAGTGGCCACCGTGGTCTCCCGTCCAAGTCACCGTCGCGCCTCGCTTCCCGTTAGAGTCACCATCGAGACCACTCTGTTTTCACTGACCTGTTCGACTCCGAGCTGCTTCGACCTTGAGTCACGGGTTACCAAAGAGCCGACCGCCGTCTTGCAGGTTTATCCGCGAGGCGCCTCCGCCTTACCAGTGTATTCACGAGCCACGGCCCGTCTAAACCGCCGTTGCGCCTCGCCCAAGGTTGTCCCCGTTCGGTCTCGCCTCTGCTGTCCGCCTTAGCCGGGGAATCGCCCCGCCTCGCGCAGCTGTCGAGGCCCACCCCGCACCTTTGGATCGCCATGGCCACAACCCGCACCGTTCTGGCGGGTGCCGGCTCGCTCCCGCTAGCTTCCACCTTCGAGTCAACGCCGTCGGTCTCAGAGACTTTTGTTGTGGCTCTTTTTTCACCCCAAAGCATATGTGACTCCATGCCGGGTCACTGGCCCGTGTAAAAAGAAGTAGGGGGCTGGATTGAAAAAAAGAGAGAAAAAAGGGGTGGGTCAATATGACCCGAAGGATCCGTTTTAAGCTGCCCGATTCCGGCGCTTCAAAGCCTCCACCTTCACTACGGTCTCGTCAGTGCCGCTTTACTTCTAATGAAGAGAGTGGCTAAAACATCATTGAAATTACCAGAGGTTATTCATAGACGCGGATCCTCCGTCGTCTAAATAAATCAGGTGATATCCATTCAAATTTTATTTTATTTATCACATATTGTTTTCATCAAGGAACAATTACTTGGTCTATGATATTTTTTTGTAGGACCATTATGCCTTATGAAAAGGTGTCGCAAAAGGGGTGTGAGAAAATTTTTGCGCTAGCGCTCATTCGGCCTTACAATGCCGTTGTCGACTCTCCCCGTCCGCACGGTCTTACAATGTCACGACCGACTTATCTGTCTGCTCCCGTGGCTGGCTCGGCCGTGATTGATCTCAGCTTCACCCTGATGATCATCAACTCCATGACGGATAATTCTGGGATAGCATATCAGGTGAAATCCATCCAGTATATTTTTATATTATATATTGCTTTCTTTAAAAGAGCAATTACTCCGGCTTGCAAAGTTATTTAATGCAGGACCTTAAACCGCTATATTGGTGCCATTTTAAAGGCCGTCAGAAAATTTCCGGCTTAAAAAGAAGGTTTCCGGTTTAGAATCCGGCTCAAGGGAAAGCTATCTCCCGAAAAGCTTTAAAGCTCTCAGTATCTAGTTTAAGAATTTCCGGTTCAAAAGAATAATCTCTCGCAAGTTCAAGTTCTCAGGAAAAATTAAGGGGACCAAAGAGAGTCTGCTGCACAGCACAACTCAAACATGGGTATCCCTTGAGCACAACTCACAGTATCATTTGGGGGCTTGGTCATATTCGAACCATAGTTACACCTCTTGATCCGGCTATCAAGCCAATATTATCATAAGAGCACAGCTCTGGTTATTTCGGTAATCCGGCTATCAAGCCGGTATTATCATAAGGGGCCAAAGAGAGTCTGCTGCACAGCACAACTCAAACATGGGTATCCCTTGAGCACAACTCACAATATCACTTGGGGGCTATGTTCGAACCATAGTCACACCTCTTGATAGGCTTAAGGCCACCAGGGAAATTACTTGGGGGCTCTGGTCGTATCCGAACCATAGCTTATACCCTCTTGATCAGCATAAGGGCACCAGGGAAATCACTTGGGGGCTTGGTCATATCCGAACCATAGCTACACCTCTTGATAGGCATAAGGCCACCAGGGAAATCACTTGGGGGCTATGGGTTCGAACCATAGTTACACCTCTTGATAGGCATAAGGGCACTAGGGAAATCACTTGGGGGCTTGGTCGTATTCGAACCATAGCTACACCTCTTGATCGGCGCAATGCCACAATTATGACTACATGGGGGCTCTGGTCGTATCCGAACCATAGCTTAAACCCTCTTGATCATACATATACATCATCATATATTGCATCATATGTTGCATCATCATTACATCATCATAGCATGTATCATATGTGCATGGATATACCGACTTATATGGCAGGAATCGGTTTTCAAACCAGGTTATACTTATTCAAATCTTAATAGCCAACACGGCCGGATTTTATTATGGTTATCAATAACCAGTATTATGATTAAGGTTTTCAAAGTCGCTTTAGCGCAATGGCTATCATATTATCAATGGATATGCTTTATTCTACAATTGAAGGAATAGTCCCGAGTCACTGCAGGCTTACGGCCCGGCACTTGGGGGCTACATTATTCAAGTTGGGATTACATCAAATACACAAGTCTCATGTCGCTGCAAGCATGCACCATGATACTTGGAGGCTAATGCAAAGTCATTTTTTGGTCACTTATTGAAGACCCGACTCATCAATCGTAATGAGCTGGCCCTTGGGGACTACCAATTGCTCCTGTCAATAATTCAAGGTACACAAATTTTCATCTATTATTGAAGGATCCACTGCTTAGTTGGTAAAGCACAAAGCTCTCAAACTTGTGGACGTGGGTTCAAGCCCCATGATGGGGGTTACATCGTATAATATTCTCAATGAAGTATATATAAAGTCCCAGCTCAATATTATCTTACTGAGCCGGCCCTTGGGGGCTACACGTTGCTGTTCAAGTCTACATGATCATATCTATAAAGTCCCTGCTCCTTATTGCATAATGACCCAGCCCTTGGGGGCTACACTAGTTGATGTTTTTATGAGCATCAGGCAATTACATGTCCCAGGTTGCTGTAGGCATGAAAACCCGACACTTGGCGGCTACATATGTGGAATACTCAGTTTATGACTAATGACTGGGATGAACAAATCAGATTTCTTCAAGATTGTGATATTTATATTGAAGCAGGTCTTAAAGATGTTACTATGCTACCTTCTTAAGACTTGGGGGCTACAAATGATAGGCATATAAGAGGTATATTTTTGAGCTTGATATTAACTACCATTATGAACCGGCGCCATCAACATTTGTAAACCAGCAATGATAAATCGGCAAAGTTCTACATTCTTAAACCAGCAAGTTCTACATTCTTAAACCGGCTGAAGATCAGATTGATTATGAAGCTGGCCTATTGACCCAGATTTTATAGAAGAAGGAAGTGACAAGGACTTAAGGATGACCAAGATCAGTTTAACATGGATAAATCCAAATTGAACTGGGGGCTAATGTCGGGGATATACCCCGCAGTATGATCCGGCCGGAGTTATAACCCGGCTGGGACTTGGTAAACCGGCTGACAGTTAAGACAGACAGTTAACCCAGACGGTAAACCGGCAGGTTGATAACCCGGCATGAGTTAAGTCAGACGGTAAACCGGCAGGAGTTAAGTCAGATGATAACCCGGCAGGAGTTAAGTTAGATGATAACTCAGCAGACAATCATAAACCGGCAGACAATCATAAACCGGCAGACAGTGATAACTGGGTTGCCAGGGGTTATGAAGCCCGAGACGTTATGAAGCCCAAGATGTTAAGAAGCCCATGAAGAGAAGTCATAATAGTTAAGTCTTAAGTCCGAGTTGGACTCTACATGTAACCTGCCCCTTCAACTTATATAAGGAGGGGCAGGGCTCCCCAAAGAGGGACAAGTAAGAAGAGACAATCTTAAGGGTTAGGGTTAACTGGGAGAGCTGGTTTACGCCGACTTACTCATGATCATAATGAGATCTAGCCAAAAATAGCATGTAGGGCTATTACCGGATGATGTTTCCCAGGGCCCGAAGCTGTCTAAATCCTTGTCTTGTGTTGCGTCTCTCGATTCCGCTTAACCCCTCTCAAGCTACCACATAGATGCGTTGGCCTCACGACTAAGTCCTCACACTAGGACATCTGCCGTGATTTTTCCACGACAAGTTCGCAAAAAAACTAGAGGGTTCATCAACTCAACTACAAGAAGATTTGCAATTGTAACAGAATCTGGGTATCTCCACTACTAGGGAAAAGCCTAGCAGCAGCGTGGGTTCTAGGTATATCAGTAGCGCGGGGACCAGCACTACTGATAAGGCGCTACAGCTAATCGTAGCAGCAGTGCATGCACGCCCGCGCTACTGCTATGCAACTGCAGCAGCAACGTGCTGCGTGGAAGCTCGCTACTGCTAATAGCTCTAGCGCGCTTTGGCTGGACGCGCTACTGCTACTGTCACGCTGCTGCTAACTTTTCTCCACTCGCTACTGCTAATTTTAGTAGTTTTTGATTTTTTTTGCATATTTGTTTTGTATTTGAACATGCTTTATACAAGAATCTTTAGCAGATACAAATATCATCATGATACACATACAAATGGCCGCGAGACCACAAATGTAATCATAGCATATACATACAAATTGTCTCATCATAATCATCATCCAACACAAAGTGGTATCCCGTCATCATCTCGAAAATAGCGATACATGGAAGTCTCGAATATTTGCAACTACAACGTCATCCATCTAAACAATGGTATACGCGAGAAGAGCTATCACTATGAGTGAGAGTAGAACTATGCAGTACATGAGGCGGCGGTTATGAATCCTGTCTCACGCTAGCGTGAACCTCAAGTAACTAGCTTCTCCTTCTTGTCTGGTTTTGAAGCCTTTATGGCTGGCGCCCGAGACCCCATTCACTTGCGCCTAACACTCAGGCCACTAGTTGTACACCCCCGAAACCTTCCCTTTGTACAAGACATAGCACTGCCATCTCACCATCAAGAAACTAGGTACCTGTTGGAGATGCAACTTCATCAAGAGGATGTACTATCATATGCAACAAAATATACTAGAGCAACACGAAAAAGAAAGGGTTAGCAACTAGATGCAACATACAGTATGCAAACTAATTAACTAGAGGTAGGCAGGTCATCGTACCAAAACTAACAAAGTAGCGTTACGCAAGTTCGGCAGGGACCGTGGACATCACAAAGTTTCATCGCTACAGAAAGTATACAAGTTCAACCGACACATATCATCATCGGCATCATAAATCACTAGAAGTTCCATCCTTCCATAGCATCGAGGATGGACCCTAGCTTCTTGAACGGCGTGAGGTCATGACGTTGCATGCCTATGCGAGTTCGGATGTCAGCTCGCGATATAGGGCCGTGGTGGAACATCCCCTTCTCATCGACGACTTCTTTCATGATGATCGTTGCATTGTCCCTTTGGATGCGAAAGAAGTTGTCTATAGCTTTATAATCCGCTTCTCCATGAGATTCTACCCACTTGCGGATATGATCATCGTTTCTGGTTTTCATACGAAGCTTTTGGTGATCTGTGTTGAACTCAATCATGAGATGGAGGATGTAGAATCCATCTTTCTTGCTTGGTTTTGGGACATGGATGCAGCAAAAGTTAGTTTTATGTGCGAAACCCATCTTCTTGTTCCATTGTTTCCTGATCTGCATGTGGCCACCTCTAATGGTGAAGCCTTGGAGAGCATCATCTAGAATATTCATTATGTGGGTGTAGTCCTTCTTCTCGTAGTCTCTAGAAGGGTCAAAATACACGGCGTGGGTGACTCGCGGGTAAAGAACGATAAGGACGGCGCGCCCATTGCTGCGGGGGAAAGACACCTCAAATTATTCTCCATATGAGCGAGAAGGAATGATTGAAATGTATGAGAGGGTTGTCCAGAACTGACTTACTTTGGATGATAAGGCAGGATGACAATTTCCTGGTCCTTATTCTGTACCATGAAGTTTTGGAGGTAGTCCCTAGCAGTTTCACGCTCAAAGTCGCCGAGACTCAAGAAAGACTCGTGCATGTAGTACGGGTCCGCCACATGGATTTGCGAGACTTCTTCTCTCTTCATGACGGAGCTCATATGTAGCGCAAAAAGGCGGACGATTGTAAAATCGAGCCGCCTTGTCAGAAACAGTCAAAGATATGGTCAAACCGCAGGAAGAACACCTCCGTGGGCCGTTTGTCGATGTAGCACTTCCCCTCAGGCACACAAGCCGCGTATTTTGGATATCCTAGATCCTTCAAGGCTAGTAGGATTTTCTCAGTCGACAGCACATGGTCGTGCAGTCTCCTGCGATCCCCTGATAGTGCCTCCAGTGGTTTCGGCGGTAGCATCGGTTTGCCCGTGAGATGGAACATGGCTGCACCTTTCACGAGTACACGCTCTTCAGAATCCATCGTCTGGATGCTATGTGCTCTGGCTTGTTTGGAGGCAGCTATCTTCCCCGATCTCTTCCTCTCCTTTTTCTTGGGCAGACCTTCCAGACCCTTCCTTAACCCCTGCCCCAGTGTTCGCGGGCTAAGCACTGCATGATCCCTCGGCTAGTTGAGCCTGTGTTGAGGCGGCATCTTCAGGTGTGTCCTGTGAGGATTTCATGAATAGAGACTTTTTGCAGTCCCTGCCATGACCTTCCTTCTCGGGCAAATCATCCATATCCTCATTAGCATGCTCATAGCCTGATTCATCATATGATTGACTCATCATATCTAAGTCACACTCATACGCGTTTGTATTGAGGAAACCCATTGGGTCGACCTCCGTCTCATCATCCATTCTCTGTTCTACATGACCGATTACATCAGCCAGTACTATTGCACCCCCTTCATCACGTCGTCCGCCACTCAGCCAAAGACGAAGGCCCACCTAGCGCGCCAGAGACTGAGGACGGGCTTCTATGAGCGGGAGCGACTGTGAGAGGAGGCCCGGTTGCGTGAGCAAGTGATGGTGCGGTGGTGTTGTTGTTCACGGAGTTGCTTGATACATCTAAAACGTATCTATAATTTTTGATTGTTCCATGCTATTATATTATCTGTTTTGGATGTTAATGGGCTATATTTTACACTTTTATATTATTTTTGGGACTAACCTGTTAACCGGAGGCCCAGCCCAAATTGTTGTTTTTTTTGCCTATTTTAGTGTTTCGCAGAAAAGGAATGAAACCTTCGGGAGCGTTATTTCTGGAACAAATGTGATCCAGGGGACTTGGAGTGGACGTCAAGAAACAATCGAGGAGGTCATGAGACAGGGGGCGCGCCTACCCCCCTGGGCGCGCCCTCCACCCTCATGGGCCCCTTGTTGCTCCACCGACCTACTTCTTCCTCCTATATATATCCATATACCCCGCAAACATCCAGGAGCACCACGAAACCATATTTCCACCGCCGCAACCATCTGTACCCAAGAGATCCCATCTTGGGGCCTTTTCCGGAGCTCCACTGGAGGGGGAATTGATCATGGAGGGCCTCTACATCAACTCCATGGCCCCTCCGATAATTTGTGAGTAGTTTACTTCAGACCTTCGGGTCCATAGCTAGTAGCTAGATGGCTTCTTCTCTCTCTTTGGATCTCAATACAAAGTTCTCCTCGATTCTCTTGGAGATCTATTCAATGTAATCTTCTTTTGCGGTGTGTTTGTCGAGATCCGATGAATTGTGGGTTTATGATCAAGTTTATCTATGAACAATATTTGAATCTTATCTGAATTCTTTTATGTGTGATTGGCTTATCTTTGTAAGTCTCTTCGAATTACCAGTTTGGTTTGGCCTACTAGATTGATCTTTCTTGCAATGGGAGAAGTGCTTAGCTTTGGGTTCAATCTCGCGGTGCTCGATCCCAGTGACAGAAAGGGAAACAACACGTATTGTATTGTTGCCATCGAGGATAAAAAGATGGGGTTTACATCATATTGCATGAGTTTATCTCTCTACATCATGTCATCTTCCTTAAGGCGTTACTCCGTTCTTATGAACTTAATACTCTAGATGCATGCTGGATAGCGGTCGATGTGTGGAGTAATAGTAGTAGATGCAGGCAGGAGTCGGTCTACTTGTTACGGGCGTGATGCCTATATACATGATCATGTCTAGATATTCTCATAATTATTTGCTTTTCTATCAATTGGTCGATAGGAATTTGTTCACCCACCGTAATACTGATGCTCTTGAGAGAAGCCACTAGTGAAACCTATGGCCCCTGGGTCTATTCTCCATCATATAAGTTTTCAATCTATTTTATATTGCAATCTTTACTTTCAATCTATATAATAAAAATATCAAAAATATTTATCTTATTATTATTATTATCTTTATCAGATCTCACCCTTGCAAGTGGCCGTGAAGGGATTGACAACCCCTTTGTCGCATTGGTTGGGAGGTTCTTATTTTTTTGCGCAGGTATGAGGTGACTCGCGCGTGGTCTCCTACTGGATTGATACCTTGGTTCTCAAAAACTGAGGGAAATACTTACGCTGCTTTACTGCATCACCCTTTCCTCTTCAAGGGAAAACCAAGGCAGTGCTCAAGAGGTAGCAAGAAGGATTTCTGGCGCCGTTGCTGGGGAGATCTACGCCAAGTCAAGACATACCAAGTACCTCGCATTACATTATTTACCATTTGCCTCTCATTTTTCTCTCCCCCACTTCACCCTTGCCGTTTTATTCGCCCTCTTTTTCCATTCCCCTTCTCTTTTTCAATTTGCCTCTTTTGCCTGTTTCTTGTTTGCTTGTGTGTTGGATTGCTTGCTTGTCACGATGGCTCAAGATAATACTAAATTGTGTGACTTTGCTAGTACCAACAGTAATGATTTTATTAGCACTCCGATTGCTCCTCTTACCGATGCTGAATCTTGTGAGATTAATACTGCCTTGCTGAATCTTGTCATGAAAGATCCGTTTTCTGGCCTTCCTAGTGAAGATGCCGCTACCCATATAAACAACTTTGTTGATTTGTGTGATATGCAAAAGAAGAAAGATGTGGATAATGATATTGTTAAACTTAAGCTATTTCCATTTTCGCTTAGAGATCGTGCTAAAGCTTGGTTTTCATCTTTGCCTAAAAATAGTATTGATTCGTGGAATAAGTGCAAGAAAGAACCGCTAGGATGCTTGCTAAGAAAGATTGCTTTGTGAAGGCGTGTTCTTCTATTTTTCATGATAATAAAGATGAAGATCTAAAAGTGATTGATGTGTCCCCTATTAAATCTTTGTTTTGCAATATGAATCTTGATAAAGATGGGACTGGAGATGAGTCAACTTTAGTTAGAAGGCGTCCCCGTGATTTGGACTTTTTAGATCTTGATGCAAAAATTGTTAAAAGTGGGATTGAAGAGGTCAAAACTTTAGATAGCAATGAACCCACTATCTTGGATTTCAAGGAATTTAATTATGATAATTGATCTTTGATAGATTGTATTTCCTTGTTGCAATCAGTGCTAAATTCTCCTCATGCTTATAGTCAAAATAAAGCTTTTACTAAACATATCGTTGATGCTTTGATGCAATCTTATGAAGAAAAACTTGAGTTGGAAGTTTCTATCCCTAGAAAACTTTATGATGAGTGGGAACCTACAATTAAAATTAAAATTAAAAATCATGAATGCTATGCTTTGTGTGATTTGCTAGGTTTCCGTGAATTTGATGATTGTTCTTTAAACCTGCACCTTGCAGATTCCACCATTAAGAAACCTATGGGAAAAATTAATGATGTTCTTATTGTTGCAAATAGGAATTATGTGCCCGTAGATTTCATTGTTCTTGATATAGATTGCAATCCTTCATGTCCTATTATTCTTGGTAGACCATTCCTTAGAACGATTGGTGCAATTATTGATATGAAGGAAGGGAATATTAGATTCCAATTTCCGTTAAGGAAAGGCATGTAACACTTCCCTAGAAAGAAAATTAAATTACAATATGAATCTATTATGAGGGCCACTTATGGATTGCCTACCAAAGATGGCAATACCTAGATCTATCTTCGCATTTATGCGTACCTAGGGGCGTTAAACGATAGCGCTTGTTGGGAGGCAACCCAATTTTATTTTTATTCCTTGCTTTTTGTTCCTGTTTAGTAATAAATAATTTATATAGCCTCTGTTTTTGTTGTGTTTTTTGTGTTTAATTATTGTTTGTGCCAAGCAGAACCGTTGGGAAGACTTGGGGAAATTCTTTTTGATCTTGCTGTAAAAACAGAAACTTTAGCGCTCACGAGAATTGATGCCTTTTTATTGGAGAGTGCTATTTAGTTAATTCTTTTTGTAGATGATTAATAGATAAATTACTCACGTCCAGAAATTTATTTCAGAATTTTGGGGTTCCAGAAGTTTGCGTTAGTTACATATTACTACAGATTGTTCTGTTTTTGACAGATTCTATTTTTCGTGTGTTGTTTGCTTATTTTGATGAATCTATGGCTAGTAATAGAGTCTATAAACCATAGAGCAGTTGGAATACAGTAGGTTTAACACCAATATAAATAAAGAATGAGTTAATTATAGTACCTTGAAGTGATGTTTTGTTTTCTTTCGCTAACGGAGCTCACGAGGTTTTCTGTTAAGTTTTGTGTTGTGAAGTTTTCAAGTTTTGGGTAAAGATTTGATGGATTATGGAACAACAAGTGGCAAGAGCCTAAGCTTGGGGATGCCCAAGGCACCCCAAGGTAAATCCAAGGACACCAAAAAGCCTAAGCTTGGGGATGCCCCGGAAGGCATCCCCTCTTTTGTCTTCATTCATCGGTAACTTTACTTGGAGCTATATTTTCATTCACCATGTCGGTGTCAAAACCGGCGGATCTCGGGTAGGGGGTCCCGAACTGTGCGTCTAGGCCGGATGGTAACAGGAGGCAGGGGACACGATGTTTTACCCAGGTTCGGGCCCTCTTGATGGAGGTAAAACCTACATCCTGCTTGATTAATATTGATGATATGGGTAGTACAAGAGTAGATCTACCACGAGATCAGAGAGGCTAAACCCTAGAAGCTAGCCTATGGTATGATTGTATGTTATGGTCGTTGTCCTACGGACTAAAACCCTTCGGTTTATATAGACACCGGAGAGGGTTAGGGTTACACAAGGTCGGTTACAAAGGAAGAGATATCTGTTGGGGAACGTTGCAGAAAATAAAAATTTCCTACTCGTTTCACCAAGATCATCTAGGAGTTCATCTAGCAACGAGTGAATAGATGCATCTACATACCTTGTAGATCGCGAGCGGAAGCGTTCAAAGAACGGGGATGATGTAGTCGAACACGACGTGATTCGAATCACCGGAGATCCTAGCACCGAACGGACGGCACCTCCGCGTTCAACACACGTACGGAACAGCCACGTCTCCTCCTTCTTGATCCAGCAAGGGAGGGAGGAGAGGTTGAGGGAGATGGCACCAGCAGCAGCACGACGGCGTGGTGTTGATGGAGCTGCAGTACTCCGGCAGAGCTTCGCTAAGCAATAAGGAGGTGGAGGAGGTGTTGGGGAGGGAGAAGGAGGCAACCAAAGGCCAAGGACTCAAGGTATGAAGTCCCTCCTCTCCCCCACTATATATAGGGGTGCCAAGGGGGGGTGGCCGGCCCTAGGAGATCCAATCTCCTAGGGGGTGCGGCGGCCAAGGGGGGTTTCCCTCCCCCCCAAGGCACCTAGGAGGTGCCTTACCCTCCTAGGACTCTTCCCCCTTGAAACCCTAGGCGCATGGGCCTATGTGGGGCTGGTGCCCTTGGCCCAAGCAGGCCAAGGCGCACCCCCTACAGCCCATGTGGCCCCCGGGGATGGGTGGCCCCACCCGGTGGGCCCCCGGGACCCCTCCGGTGGTCCCGGTACAATACCGATAACCCCGAAACTTGTCCCGATGCCCGAAACAGGACTTCCCATATATAAATCTTTACCTCCGGACCATTCCGGAACTCCTCGTGACGTCCGGGATCTCATCCGGGACTCCGAACAACATTCGGGTTACTGCATATACATATCCCTACAACCCTAGCGTAACTGAACCTTAAGTGTGTAGACCCTACGGGTTCGGGAGACATGTAGACATGACCGAGATCGCTCTCCGGTCAATAACCAACAGCGGGATCTGGATACCCATGTTGGCTCCCACATGCTCCACGATGATCTCATCGGATGAACCACGATGTCGAGGATTTAATCAACCCCGTATGCAATTCCCTTTGTCAATCGATATGTTACTTGCCCGAGATTCGATCGTCGGTATCCCAATACCTCGTTCAATCTTGTTACCGGCAAGTCACTTTACTCGTACCGTAATGCATGATCCCGTGACCAAACACTTGGTCACTTTGAGCTCATTATGATGATGCATTACTGAGTGGGCCCAGTGATATCTCTCCGTCATACGGAGTGACAAATCCCAGTCTCGATCCATATAAAACAATAGATACTTTCGGAGATACCTGTAGTGCACCTTTATAGTCACCCAGTTACGTTGTGACGTTTGATACACCCAAAGCACTCCTACGGTATCCAGGAGTTATACGATCTCATGGTCGAAGGAAGAGATACTTTGACATTGCAAAAACTCTAGCAAACGAACTATACGATCTTGTGCTATGTTTAGGATTGGGTCTTGTCCATCACATCATTATCCTAATGATGTGATCCCGTTATCAATGACATCCAATGTCCATAGCCAGGAAACCATGACTATCTATTGATCAACGAGCTAGTCAACTAGAGGCTTACTAGGGACATGTTGGTGTCTGTTATTCACACATGTATTACGATTTCCGGATAACACAATTATAGCATGAATAAAGACAATTATCATGAACAAAGAAATATAATAATAATGCTTTTATTATTGCCTCTAGGGCATATTTCCAACAGTCTCCCACTTGCACTAGAGTCAATAATCTAGTTACATTGTGATGAATCGAACACCCATGGAATTCTGGTGTTGATCATGTTTTGCTCTTGGGAGAGGTTTAGTCAACGGATCTGCTACATTCAGGTCCGTATGTACTTTACAAATCTCTATGTCTCCATCTTGAACATTTTCACGGATGGAGTTGAAGCGACGCTTGATGTGCCTTGTCTTCTTGTGAAACCTGGGCTCCTTGGCAAGTGCAATAGCTCCAGTGTTGTCACAGAAGAGCTTGATCGGCCCCGACGCATTGGGTATGACTCCTAGGTCGGTGATGAACTCCTTCACCCATATTGCTTCATGTGCTGCCTCCGAGGCTGCCATGTACTCCGCTTCACATGTAGATCCCGCCACGACGCTCTGCTTGCAACTGCACCAGCTTACTGCCCCACCATTCAAAATATACACGTATCCGGTTTGTGACTTAGAGTCATCCAGATCTGTGTCGAAGCTAGCGTCGACGTAACCTTTTACGACGAGCTCTTCGTCACCTCCATAAACGAGAAACATTTCCTTAGTCCTTTTCAGGTACTTCAGGATATTCTTGACCGCTGTCCAGTGTTCCTTGCCGGGATTACTTTGGTACCTTCCTACCAAACTTACGGCAAGGTTTACATCAGGTCTGGTACACAGCATGGCATACATAATAGAACCTATGGCTGAGGCATAGGGGATGACACTCATCTCTTCTATCTCTGCTGCCGTGGTCGGACATTGAGCTGAGCTCAATTTCACACCTTGCAAAACAGGCAAGAACCCTTTCTTGGACTGATCCATTTTGAACTTCTTCAAAATCTTATCAAGATATGTGCTTTGTGAAAGACCTATGAGGCGTCTTGATCTATCCCTATAGATCTTGATGCCTAATATATAAGCAGCTTCTCCAAGGTCCTTCATTGAAAAACTCTTATTCAAGTAGGCCTTAATGCTGTCCAAAAGTTCTATATCATTTCCCATCAAAAGTATGTCATCTACATATAGTATGAGAAATGCTATAGAGCTCCCACTCACTTTCTTGTAAACACAGGCTTCTCCATAAGTCTGTGTAAACCCAAACGCTTTGATCATCTCATCAAAACGAATGTTCCAACTCCGAGATGCTTGCACCAGCCCATAAATCGAGCGTTGGAGCTTGCACACCTTGTCAGCATTTTTAGGATCGACAAAACCTTCCGGCTGCATCATATACAATTCTTCCTTAAGGAAACCATTAAGGAATGCCGTTTTGACGTCCATTTGCCAAATTTCATAATCATAAAATGCGGCAATTGCTAACATGATTCGGACGGACTTCAGCTTCGCTACCGGTGAGAAAGTCTCATCGTAGTCAACCCCTTGAACTTGTCGATAACCCTTAGCGACAAGCCGAGCTTTATAGATGGTCACATTACCATCCGCGTCTGTCTTCTTCTTAAAGATCCATTTATTTTCTATGGCTCGCCGTTCTACGGGCAAGTCAGTCAAAGTCCATACTTCGTTTTCATACATGGATCCTATCTCGGATTTCATGGCTTCTAGCCATTTGTCGGAATCCGGACCCGCCATCGCTTCTTCATAGTTCGAAGGTTCACCGTTGTCTAACAACATGATTTCCAAGACAGGGTTGCCGTACCACTCTGGTGCGGAACGTGTCCTCGTGGACCTTCGAATTTCAGTAGGAGCTTGATCAGAAGTATCTTGATCATTATCATTAACTTCCTCTCTAGTCGGTGCAGGCACCTCAGGAACATTTTCTTGAGTTGCGCCATTTTCCGGTTCAAGAGGTAATACTTCATCAAGCTCTACTTTCCTCCCACTTACTTCTTTCGAGAGAAACTCTTTCTCCAGAAAGGACCCATTCTTGGCAACAAAGATCTTGCCTTCGGATCTGAGGTAGAAGATATACCCAACAGTTTCTTTAGGGTATCCTATGAAGACGCATTTTTCCGATTTGGGTTCGAGCTTTTCAGGTTGAAGTTTCCTGACATAAGCATCGCATCCCCAAACTTTTAGAAATGACAGCTTAGGTTTCTTCCCAAACCATAATTCATACGGTGTCGTCTCAACGGATTTCGACGGGGCCCTATTTAAAGTGAATGCGGCAGTCTCTAAAGCATAGCCCCAAAAAGATAGTGGTAAATCGGCAAGAGACATCATAGATCGCACCATATCTAATAGAGTGCGATTACGACGTTCGGACACACCATTACGCTGAGGTGTTCCAGGCGGCGTGAGTTGTGAAACTATTCCACATTTTCTTAAGTGTGTACCAAACTCGTGACTCAAGTATTCTCCTCCACGATCTGATCGTAGAAACTTGATTTTCCTGTCACGTTGATTCTCAACTTCACTCTGAAATTCCTTGAACTTTTCAAAGGTCTCAGACTTGTGTTTCATTAAGTAGACATACCCATATCTACTCAAGTCATCAGTGAGGGTGAGAACATAACGATAGCCACCGCGAGCCTCAACACTCATTGGACCGCACACATCAGTATGTATGATTTCCAATAAGTTGGTTGCTCTCTCCATTGTTCCTGAGAATGGAGTCTTGGTCATTTTACCCATGAGGCATGGTTCGCACGTGTCAAATGATTCGTAATCAAGAGACTCTAAAAGTCCATCAGCATGGAGCTTCTTCATGCGTTTGACACCTATGTGACCGAGGCGGCAGTGCCACAAGTATGTGGGACTATCACTATCAATCTTACATCTTTTGGTACTTACACTATGAATATGTGTAGCATTACGCTCGAGATTCATAAAGAATAAACCATTCACCATCGGAGCATGACCATAAAACATATCTCTCATATAAATAGAACAACCATTATTCTCGGATTTAAATGAGTAGCCATCTCGAATTAAACGAGATCCTGATACAATGTTCATGCTCAAACTTGGCACAAAATAACAATTATTGAGGTTCAAAACTAATCCCGTAGGTAAATGTAGAGGTAGCGTGCCGACGGCGATCACATCGACCTTGGAACCATTCCCGACGCGCATCGTCACCTCGTCCTTCGCCAGTCTCCGTTTATTCCGCAGCTCCTGTTGTGTGTTACAAATATGAGCAACGGCACCGGTATCAAATACCCAGGAGTTACTACGATTACTGGTAAGGTACACATCAATTACATGTATATCAAATATACCTTTGGTTTTGCCGGCCTTCTTGTCCGCTAAGTATTTGGGGCAGTTCCGCTTCCAGTGACCACTTTCCTTGCAATAAAAACACTCAGTCTCGGGCTTGGGTCCATTCTTTGGCTTCTTCCCGGCAGCTTGCTTGCTGGGCGCGGCAACTACCTTGCCGTCCTTCTTGAAGTTCTTTTTACCCTTGCCCTTCTTGAACTTAGTGGTTTTATTGACCATCAACACTTGATGTTCCTTTCTGACTTCTACCTCTGCTGATTTCAGCATAGCAAATACTTCAGGAATGGTCTTTTCCATCCCCTGCATATTGAAGTTCATCACAAAGCTCTTGTAGCTCGGTGGAAGCGACTGGAGGATTCTGTCAATGACCGCATCATCCGGGAGATTAACTCCCAGCTGAGTCAAGCGGTTATGTAACCCAGACATAGTGAGTATGTGCTCACTGACAGAACTGTTTTCCTCCATCTTACAGCTGAAGAATTTGTCAGAGACTTCATATCTCTCGACCCGGGCATGAGCTTGGAAAACCATTTTCAGCTCTTCGAACATCTCATATGCTCCATGTCTCTCAAAACGCTTTTGGAGCCCCGGCTCTAAGCTGTAAAGCATGCCGCACTGAACGAGGGAGTAGTCATCAGAACGTGCCTGCCAAGCGTTCATAACGTCTTGTTCTGCAGGGAGAACAGGTGCATCACCTAGCGGTGCTTGTAGGACATAATCTTTCTTGGCAGCTATGAGGATGATCCTCAGGTTCCGGACCCAGTCCGTATAGTTGCTGCCATCGTCTTTCAGCTTGGTTTTCTCTAGGAACGCGTTGAAGTTGAGGACTACGTTGGCCATTTGATCTACAAGACATATTGTAAAATTTTAGACTAAGTTCATGATAATTAAGTTCATCTAATCAAATTATAATGAACTCCCACTCAGATTTGACATCCCTTTGGTCATCTAAGTGTTACACGATCCGAGTCGACTAGGCCGTGTCCGATCATCACGTGAGACGGACTAGTCATCGTCGGTGAACATTCTCATGTAGATCGTATCTTCCATACGACTCGTGTTCGACCTTTCGGTCTCCGTGTTCCGAGGCCATGTCTGTACATGCTAGGCTCGTCAAGTTAACCCTAAGTGTTTTCGCTGTGTAAAACTGTCTTACACCCGTTGTATGTGAACGTAAGAATCTATCACACCCGATCATCACGTGGTGCTTCGAAACGACGAACTGTAGCAACGGTGCACAGTTAGGGGAGAACACTTCTTGAAATTTTGTAAGGGATCATCTTATTTACTACCGTCGTTCTAAGTAAACAAGATGCATAAAACATAATAAACATCACATGCAATTATATAAGTAGTGACATGATATGGCCAATATCATATAGCTCCTTTGATCTTCATCTTCGGGGCTCCATGATCATCTTGTCACCGGCATGACACCATGATCTCCATCATCATGATCTCCATCATCGTGTCTTCATGAAGTTGTCACGCCAACGACTACTTCTACTTCTATGACTAACGCGTTTAGTAATAAAGTAAAGTAGTTTACATGGCGTTCTTTAATGACACGCAGGTCATACAAAAAATAAAGACAACTCCTATGGCTCCTGCCGGTTGTCATACTCATCGACATGCAAGTCGTGATTCCTATTACAATAGCATGAACATCTCATACATGACATATAGATCATTCATCATTCATCACAACTTTGGCCATATCATATCACAAAGCACTTGCTGCAAAAACAAGTTAGACGTCCTCTAATTGTTGTTTGCAAGTTTTACGTGGCTGAAGTAGGGTTCTAGCAAGAACGTTTTCTTACCTACGTGAAACCACAACGTGATTTGTCAACTTCTATTTACCCTTCATAAGGACCCTTTTCATCGAATCCGCTTCAACTAAAGTAGGAGAGACAGACACCCGCCAGCCACCTTATGCAACTTGTGCATGTTAGTCGGTGGAACCGGTCTCACGTAAGCGTACGTGTAAGGTTGGTCCGGGCCGCTTCATCCCACAATACCGCTGAAGCAAGATAAGACTAGTAGCGGCAAGAAAGTTGACAAATCTACGCCCACAACCAATTGTGTTCTACTCGTGCAAGAAGAACTACGCATAGACCTAGCTCATGATGCCACTGTTGGGGAACGTTGCAGAAAATAAAAATTTCCTACTCGTTTCACCAAGATCATCTAGGAGTTCATCTAGCAACGAGTGAATAGATGCATCTACATACCTTGTAGATCGCGAGCGGAAGCGTTCAAAGAACGGGGATGATGTAGTCGAACACGACGTGATTCGAATCACCGGAGATCCTAGCACCGAACGGACGGCACCTCCGCGTTCAACACACGTACGGAACAGCCACGTCTCCTCCTTCTTGATCCAGCAAGGGAGGGAGGAGAGGTTGAGGGAGATGGCACCAGCAGCAGCACGACGGCGTGGTGTTGATGGAGCTGCAGTACTCCGGCAGAGCTTCGCTAAGCAATAAGGAGGTGGAGGAGGTGTTGGGGAGGGAGAAGGAGGCAACCAAAGGCCAAGGACTCAAGGTATGAAGTCCCTCCTCTCCCCCACTATATATAGGGGTGCCAAGGGGGGGTGGCCGGCCCTAGGAGATCCAATCTCCTAGGGGGTGCGGCGGCCAAGGGGGGTTTCCCTCCCCCCCAAGGCACCTAGGAGGTGCCTTCCACTAGTAGGACTCCTCCCCCTTGGAAACCCTAGGCGCATGGGCCTAGTGGGGCTGGTGCCCTTGGCCCAAGTAGGCCAAGGCGCACCCCCTACAGCCCATGTGGCCCCCGGGGATGGGTGGCCCCACCCGGTGGGTCCCCGGGACCCCTCCGGTGGTCCCGGTACAATACCGATAACCCCGAAACTTGTCCCGATGCCCGAAACAGGACTTCCCATATATAAATCTTTACCTCCGGACCATTCCGGAACTCCTCGTGACGTCCGGGATCTCATCCGGGACTCCGAACAACATTCGGGTTACTGCATATACATATCCCTACAACCCTAGCGTAACTGAACCTTAAGTGTGTAGACCCTACGGGTTCGGGAGACATGTAGACATGACCGAGATCGCTCTCCGGTCAATAACCAACAGCGGGATCTGGATACCCATGTTGGCTCCCACATGCTCCACGATGATCTCATCGGATGAACCACGATGTCGAGGATTTAATCAACCCCGTATGCAATTCCCTTTGTCAATCGATATGTTACTTGCCCGAGATTCGATCGTCGGTATCCCAATACCTCGTTCAATCTTGTTACCGGCAAGTCACTTTACTCGTACCGTAATGCATGATCCCGTGACCAAACACTTGGTCACTTTGAGCTCATTATGATGATGCATTACTGAGTGGGCCCAGTGATATCTCTCCGTCATACGGAGTGACAAATCCCAGTCTCGATCCATATAAAACAATAGATACTTTCGGAGATACCTGTAGTGCACCTTTATAGTCACCCAGTTACGTTGTGACGTTTGATACACCCAAAGCACTCCTACGGTATCCAGGAGTTATACGATCTCATGGTCGAAGGAAGAGATACTTTGACATTGCAAAAACTCTAGCTAACGAACTATACGATCTTGTGCTATGTTTAGGATTGGGTCTTGTCCATCACATCATTATCCTAATGATGTGATCCCGTTATCAATGACATCCAATGTCCATAGCCAGGAAACCATGACTATCTATTGATCAACGAGCTAGTCAACTAGAGGCTTACTAGGGACATGTTGGTGTCTGTTATTCACACATGTATTATGATTTCCGGATAACACAATTATAGCATGAATAAAGACAATTATCATGAACAAAGAAATATAATAATAATGCTTTTATTATTGCCTCTAGGGCATATTTCCAACAATATCCATATTCATATTGCCTAGCTTTCCTTCCACGCCAAGTAGAGTCCCATCCGGACACGAGACGAAGTCTTCAATCTTGTATCTTCATAGTCTAACAATCTGGCCAATGGAGATAGTCCGGCTGTCCAGAGACCCCCAAATCCAGGACTCCCTCAGTAGCCCCTGAACCAGGCTTCAATGACGATGAGTCCGGCGCGCAGTATTGTCTTCGGCATTGCAAGGCGGGTTCCTTCTCCGAATACATCATAGAACAATTTGAATACGAGGATAGTGTCCGACCCTGCAAAATAAGTTCCACATTCCACCGTAGAGAGAATAATATTTTGGCAGATCTAATTTGCTTGCTTGTTTTGGCAGCACAATGTTATGTCATGGCCCGGTGATTATTCGAACCGTTTCTTTTAACCATCCCCGCACATAGTGCGAGGTAGTTTTTCGACACGTCTTGTCAAAGCAGAGATCGTGTCCCCTTATTACGGGATTCTCATCAATACGGGCGTGGGTAACCCAACCGCGCCATCAATTGCGGCGCTTGGGGGATAAGCGAGTTTTACCAGGCAAGTGGGGACGCTTAGTTTTGTCCGCCCATATAAAGGGATAAGGATTCACCTTTCTATCCACGCCTTCTTCCTCCTTTGCTCATCCGTTTTCGCACACTTGAGCTCTAGCGCCCAAGTCCACATTTCCACCTGCACCTTTTGCAACCATGTCCGGAGCGGGAGGCAAGTGGATGGTCTCCACCGTCATGGAGGGAGACATCAAGAAACTAAGGAGAGCCGGATACCTGCCCGACGACATCGCGCACCGGCTCCCAGATGAGGGGCAACTCATCCCCACCCCCAGGCCCCATGAGAGGGTAGTATTCCTCACCCATTTCCTCCATGGACTGGGATACCCTCTCCATCCATTCGTCCGGGGGCTCATGTTCTATTACGGCCTGGATTTCCACGACCTGGCGGAGTGCGGAGGCGCCATGGTGGGCGGCCGCCAGGCGGAGTGCAGAGGCGCCATGGTGGGCAAGATGCCCAACATAACATGGTCGAGGGCTCCTTTGTGGAAACCATAAAGGGGTGGCCATCGGGGTGGTTCTATATCACCAAGCCACACGACCCTGCATGGGCAGCGGCCCTCGAGTTCCGATCTGGCATCCCCATGTGGCTCACCTCCTGGAAAGAGAAGGGCCTATCCTGGGGTAGTTCGAAAGAGGTGACCGGACTCCAAACATGTATTCAAAACATGGTGGACAAGAAGCTCAAGCTTGTCAACATAGTCCAAGTTATGCTCATCCGATGGATACTCCCGTGCCAACAACGGGAGTTCAACTTGTGGGAGTTCAATCCGGCATAGCACCGAACTCTGAACAGGCTCTTCGACACAACACATGAAGACGCCTGGAGGGTGCTGTTCAAAAGTGCCGCGGTCCCCCCTTATTATGGAGGATCGCGGATTCAGCGCGAAGCGCCAAGCCAGTGCGGTAAGCTATTTTACCTTTCACAGGATACTTATTTTTTCATATAGATTGACTCTATGCGGGATCTAAACTCCCGTACCTTTGACAGGACTGGCAGAAGATGGCCGGACAGATCAACTGTCCGGCTCCTTTGCCCGAAGGCCCCGCAGACCCTCTTCTGGTGAAGATGTTGACTCCGGCCCCTTATAAGGTGCCGGAGAAGACCAAGAAGGCCAAGGGAACTCGAAAGAGTTCTCGACGCCAGGCATCGTCGGACTCACCGTCCGATGACTCTGTGGCGCACTCTTCCCCCTAAGACGAGGAAGAAGAGAAGAAGATGCTCCCCCACCAACTTGGGGAGACAGAAAAAGGAAGGCCGCCCCAACTGGGGAGGCCGAAGGGTCCAAGAAGGGGAGGACTCTCCTTCCGGACAGTTCCACCGCCGCCGACGAGGGCGAAGACGAGTGGTTGCCCCGGGCCAAGCCCCCGGGGAGATTGTAAGTATTTGGATACCAGAGTAACTCATAGCATTCCTTTGTCGCACTGCTTTCCCTAACGCCGAACACGATTATGCAGGCCGCCACGAGCCAGTATCGATGTATCATCGGACGGCTCCTTGGGCTTGTCGGACATGGATAGTGATCCAGTCCCGACCGCCACCACCCCTCATCCTGCCGACGACGCCGAGGTGTTGTCTCAAGAGGCATCGGATCGAGGGGAGACAGTCCTGGAAGCGCCTCAAGGCGACCTTCCGGACTCCGGGAGCCACGGGGACGGGGCCCCCGAGAGCTCCGAGTTCAGCCCTCAGCCGAACACCGTGCCAGACCCACCAGCGGTTCCGAGCTCGGGCAGGCGGCCTCCTTCTAAGAGGGGCAAGATGCTTGTGCCGGTGACCTCTGTCCATCCGGAGGCACCAGACAATCTGCTGGAAGCGCTTCGCAGCGGTTCCATCGATGAGGAGCACCACACTATCATGAGTGCGGTGATCGAGAAGGTTCAGTCCGCCAAGAGCGTATTAACTGAAGCCTGTGCCAGCCTTCTAACAGGCTTTGAGGTAAGTGTTTTAAAATGTAGTAGAAATATTACCGCATAGACAGTATCCCCTGATGCTTTGTTCGGTGTTCACAAAGAAAAGACGAACAGAGGATCAAATAATATCGCAGGAATCTAATATAAGTATGTCAATATGCATATGCAGGCTTCGCTGCTGGCGTCCGCCGCACTAACTGCAGAGGTCACTGTACTGAAGAAGGACCTCGAGGGGTCCAAGAAAGAGCTCGACCTTGCTAAGAGGCAACTCGAGGAGAACAAGGGTAAGTAATACCCCGTCTATAGATATGTATATATAAAAAGGACGCGATTGCAAAATGACATGATCATTGTATGTTTGCCAGGGGCCACAACCGAGTTGGCGACCTTGAAGCAAGCGCTGACCATGGCCGAAGATATAGCGGCCAAGGAGCACACCGAGCGAGAGAAGCACGAGGCTCGGGTGGGCGAGGTGTAGCAAGAGCTCCAGGATCTTGTGGCGAAGCACAAGGCATTGGAGCTTGACTCCAGGACGCGGGAGTCTGAGCTTGCCGCGGCCCTCGAGAGTGTAAAAAGTTCCAAGGCCGAAGCTCAAAAGGCCCTCCAAGCGATCGACGCGATGAAGAAGATAGCGGCGGGTAAGGCTGTAACGCCCTCGATGCGGCTATATCTCCCACATGTCGAAGCACGACTTAGAGGCATAACCGCATTGAAAGCAATGTCGCAAGTGAGGTAATCTTCACACAACCCATGTAATACATAAGGGAAAGAGATACATAGTTGGCTTACAATCGCCACTTCACACAATACGTGAGTAAAGCATTACAACATCCAAATACAATCAGGGTCCGACTACGGAACCAAAATAAAAGAAGAACCCCAACCGCGACAAGGTCCCCGATCGACCTGACTGGGCTCCACTACTGATCAACTAGAACGAAACAACGCAAAGGACAAGATCTTCATCAAGCTCCTCCTTGAGCTTGGTTGCGTCACCTGCTCGGTAACATCTGCACCTGCAAGCTGGTTTTGGAAGTATCTATGAGTCACGGGGACTCAGCAATCTCACACCCTCGCGATCAAGACTATTTAAGCTTAAGGGTAAGGTAAAGGTATGAGGTGGAGCTGCAGCAAGCGACTAGCATATATGGTGGCTAACATACGCAAATGAGAGCGAGAAGAGAAGGCAAAGCACGGTCGATAAAAGTATGATCAAGAAGTGATCCTAGAACAAACTATGTCAAGCATAACTCCAACACCGTGTCCACTTCCCGGACACCGCCGAAAAGAGACCATCACGGTTACACACGCGGTTGATACATTTTAATTAAGGTCAACTTCAGGTTTTCTACAACCAGACATTAACAAGTTCCCATCTGCCCATAACCGCGGGCACGACTTTCGAAAGTTCAAATCCCTGCAGGGGTGTCCCAATTTAGCCCATCACAAGCTCTCACGGTCAACGAAGGATATTCCTTCTAGCGGGAAGACCCGATCAGACTCGGAATCCCGGTTACAAGACATCTTGACAGGGTAAAACTAAACCAGCAACACCGCCCGAATGTGCCGACAAATCCCGATAGGAGCTGCACATATCTCTTTCTCAGGGCACACTCAGATTGTCCTAGGTACGGGTAGGCCAGTCCAGAGTTGCCCCTGGTGGCCACCGGCAGCTGACAGGTTGGACCAACACTCAGAGGAGCACTGGCCCGGGGGGGGGGGTAAAATAATGATGACCCTCAGGAGCGCGACTCCCAAGGGAAAAATAAGGAGGAGTTTTACTCAAGGCGAACTGTCAAGGGGTTCCCATAATAGCCCAACCGCGTAAGGAACGCAAAATCCGGGAACATAACACCGATATGATGGAAACTAGGGCGGCAAGAGTGGAACAAAACACCAGGCATAAGGCCGAGCCTTCCACCCTTTACCAAGTATATAGATGCATTAATTAAATAAGATATATTGTGATATCCCAACAAGTAAACAATGTTCCAACAAGGAACAAACTTCAATCTTCACCTGCAACTAATAACGCTATAAGAGTGGCTGAGCAAAGCGGTAACATAGCCAATCAATGGTTTGCTAGGACAAGGTGGGTTAGAGGCTTGGTTCAACAATATGGGAGGCACGATAAGCAAGTGGTAGGAATCACAGCATAGGCATAGCTAAAGAGCGAGCAACTAAGCAAGCAAAGATAGAAGTGATTTCGAGGGTATGGTCATCTTGCCTGAAATCCCGCAAGGAAGAAGAACGAGTCCATGAAGAAGACAAATGGGCATAGACGAACGGGTCCTCACAAACGCGATGTTACCGGAACCAACCCGAAGAAGCAAACACCGGAAAGAAGCACACAACATAGTAAACAACCAACACATGAACATGGTATGATATGCAGGATGCGGTATGCGATGCATATGCATGATTTGCAAGGGAATGAAAGAACCTGGCCTCAACATGGAAATCCAAGTGTGCCACTGGAAAGGTGAGATGAAATCGCTTGAAAACGATATAAAGATCACCGGAATTGGAGACACGGTTTGGAAATGGCGAGCAAAACAAATATGGCACCGGTCTGCGATATACAGCAAGTAGCCATCTAAACGCAACAAGTTAAACATGCTACATCACCCAAACATGGCATCAAAATACATGGAAGGGATCCACTCATGATGCTTAACAAATGATGAACACTGAGCTACGGCCAATTCATCCATTAACAGGTTCAAACAAGCATGGCAAAAGTGCAAACGGTAAACAGATTTCAGACTTAGTAAAATTAACACTTGTCTGGAATTTCAGATCAGGTGGCACACTTTGGAGCATGAAAACTCTATGCTACAGGACCTGAACATGGCAAAGTAAAGCATGGCATGAAGCTACTCAAAGAGCTTAACAAAAGTCCCTTAGTGACCTTGAGCCAAAAGGGATCAGAAAATACAATTGCAAGCATGTGAACATGGCAAAAACATAATCAGATCACAGACTTAGAGAAAAACTGGAACATGTAAATCAGATATCAAGTAGGCATGTTTACGAGCTCGATGCACTCACTACAGAGCAAGGCATGACAATCTAAGCATACAGACATCAAGAATAAACATTATATAAGCTAGACATGGCAAGAACAATAACATAGCATGCACGGATCAACTACAACATCCTCGGCAAAATCGCTAACAAGTAGACAATCTGCCCAGATTCACGAAATAGCAAAAGTAGAGCTCGATTGACTCAATCTAGGGTGCTCCATAATTGCAAACAAAGACATGGATGGATAGAGCACTACAAGATTACCAAAACATCCTTACTGATCATCCTCAAAAGAGGCACGGATCACTAGGAAACAACATGAACATATGGCATATTGAAATAAACAGATCAAGGACTTAGTGGAAATGCTAAGTCCGTGAAATCAGCATTAACGAATGCTCCACTTTGCAAGCTTGTGCTAGTCACCACACACATCACAAAAATACATGGGTTGCACCTCTGGATAGATGGCAAAACATATAACAAAACACATGTAGAGCTCAGGGGCATATCATGCACACATTAATCATGGCAAAAATGACAAATATCTAATTGGAGCAGCAGATCTGACGATTATCTCAAATAGCACTCTTCCAACAGCATTTCGGGCATCAAGATGAACTCAAATGAAAATGATGCAATGAGATGAAATGATGTGCTCTCTGAGACGAACATTTTGATATGCTACACGCGCAAATCGGATCTACGGATGCAAAGTTACGACATGATGAAGATGGGCATATGAAACATGGAAAACTCAGGGACTTAGTGAAATTTATACCTCCGCGAAAAGTCAACGCGGGACGAGGAGATCCGGGACGGGGTGGATCCGGATCAGGATGAGGTGCGTTTGGATCGGGGGAGTGGTGGATCTCATCCCACTCCCCGGATCGAAGCCGGTCGGAGCTCCGGCGAGCTCGGACGCCGGCGAGGAGGAGATCCAGCGGCTGGCTCGTGCCGCTGCGACGAGGCGAAGGAGCGGGCGAGGCGGAGCTCTTCGCGGGCGGCGGCGCACAGGGAAACGGGGCGGAGGTGGCTGAACGGCACGGCGGCGCGGATGACCCAGGCGGCATGCGAAGAGGCAGGCGGGCGGCGGTCGCCTCGGGCGGCGGCGCGAGGGAACGGGCCCCGCGGGCCCGAGATGGGCCTGGCGGGCCGCGACGGCGGGTGGAGGCGGAGTGCCACATGGCGAAGCCATATTGGCTGCGGGCGGCGGCGTGGAGGACCGGACATGTCCGACGGCGAGGGAGACGCGTCTGGTGGCGCGAGGAAGAGGGAGGCTAGGCTTAGACCGCGAATTTGGAAGGGGAGGACATATTTATAGGTAGAGGGAGCTAGGAGAGTCCAAATGAGGTGCGGTTTTCGGCCACGCGATCGTGATCAAACGACCGGGATGATGGAGGAGGTTTAGGTGGGTTTTGGGCCACTTTGTAAGGGTGTTGGGCTGCAACACACACGAGGCCTTCTCGGTCCCTCGGTTAACCGTTGGAGCATCAAACGAAGTCCAAATGGTACGAAACTTGACAGGCGGTCTACCGGTAGTAAACCAAGGCCGCTTGGCAAGTCTCGGTCCAATCCGGAAATTTTTAATACCCACACACGAGAAGAAGGTAGAAATGACCACCGGAGGAGAACGGAGCGCCGGAATGCAAAACAGACAATGGGGAAAATGCTCGGATGCATGAGACGAACATGTATGCAAATGAAATGCACATGATGAAATGATATGCAATGCATGACACACAAGCAATGACAAGGCAAACAACAGCGAATAACTAGACGACACCTGGCACATCGGTCTCGGGGCGTTACAAAGGCTTTCTATATGCAAAGCAAGCATGTAAAAGTAAATTACCGATTACTTACCCGGATCCGGAGCTCTTCAGGAGCATTCGCAGATTTGCCCCGCAGTGTGTCCGATGCCGCACAATTTTACTAGGCCGAGGACAGAAGCTCGATGGAGAAGCTGTTCTGGTCTCAGTATGGTGAGGCCGAACATCCGGTTCCAATGAGCGACCAACTGAAGCAGATGGTCGAGCTACATAAGGCGGCCGATCAGGCCATGAAGAGCTTTATAGTCCGGTTGTGGCCTAGTGACGCCCTTCCGAACAACTTCTTCGGCCTGGTGAGGCGGCTTGTGGATGCCTGCCCGCGGCTGGAGGTCGTCAAGCGATCTGTCTGCATTGAAGGTGCACGCCGGGCTTTTGCCCGTGTGAAATTGCAGTGGGTCAAGCTAGACGTCGTGAAGCTAATCAAGGAGGGGCCGCCAGAGGGCAAGGAGCACCGCCACCCCGAGATGTACTACGAGGGTGTTCTATCGGGCGCCCGTCTCATCGCTGACGAGTGTTCGAAAGATGTAATATTTGAATGAGACTTGCTCGTTTTATCCTGTATGTATGAAAACTTGTTTCATATGCGCTATGCAACGCTTGTTGGAATTTAAAATATTACCTTCTGTTTGGCTGTTTATCTAATCTGAGAGATGGCTAGTCCTCAGCTTCTGTCCCCATGCCACGAGTGCTGGGGTGTTCGGGATAAACCTGAGCACTTTTGTTCCCATGTTTGGGTCCTTAGAGGGAGGTGCTTAGCACAACGAACAAGGCAACCGGACTAACAATGCTTTATCACTCTCACTTAGCCATAGAATTCTATAATTTTAAATTTCGGTGAAGCCCCTGGTATTCGGAAGGCCGAATTCGGGGCGTGATACACGTCTGTAAGCCGGACAGGGCCGGCCCCTCGCCCTAAGCAGCATAAGTCTTTAGGGACTCGAAAAACCTCGCCGAACATCGACTAGTCTCTCGCCTTATCATGACAGTTAGTTTTAGCTTTCTCTACTGAGGTGCTCAGCCCGGCAGAACCGGGGCACAATCGCAGTAGTTCTCCTAGCGCTACCTTAGCCGATAGAGCGAAACGTAAGGTACCAAAACATAGGAGCCGGGCAAACCCAACATTTGACCAAAGACATGATTCGGAGTTGATGCATATAATGCTATAAGTTCGGGGTGCCACACTTGTGAAAGTGTTCGGACTTTTCACACCGCATTGTGGGGTATGTAAGCCCCTCGTGTATTGGCCGTACCAGAGTGTACGGTTGCAAGGCATCATTAATGAACACACACACACACACACACACACACACACACACACATATATATATATATATATATATATAACAAGAATGCAATAATAGTCGTAATGTCATGCATTGTTTATTGAAAAATTGCGTTAAAGCAGAGTGATACAGATAGTGCAATAAGCAAAGAGTAGGACTATGTCCCTTCCAAGGGCAAGCTGAGGAATGATATGAAATCGAATATTTCGCTCGTTATTGTAATCAACCTGGGAATTCCGTGGTATAACGTAGCTGTCTGCCTCCTTGGTTGCTGCATCATGTGTTCGGCAATAGTGCTGCCGGACAGTGTTTCCAGAGATTAAGGTCCTGAAAGAAAAAGAAAAATAACTAGACGGGAAGCCCCTAGTGCGGTTTAGGCCGCGTTTTGGGGCGTGCCGCAGTTGTGTCCCTTCCCCACCTGTGCCCATGGTATTTTTAATGCGTAATTCTGTACGCGCGGCACGAATATCGCTGTTGGTCTGGGATTGAGGTGGCCGCCGTATTGCTACGCGAGCTCAGATCGCGCCAGGCGGTCTATTTGCCGATTGCCCCGAGCGCGCTTGAAGGTGTCCGGGCTTTGAAGCGCCGAACTGGTTGATTGCCTTGAGAGGCTGCTTTGCGCTTCTGCTGCGAGGGCCGCGCTGTGCTCCTCTGTTCGGAGAGAGCACTCTGTGTTTCCATTGACTGTAATAACTCCGCGAGGTCCTGGCATCTTGAGCTTGAGGTATGCATAATGTGGTACCGCATTGAATCTAGCGAATGCGGTTCGCCCGAGCAGCGCGTGATAACCACTGCGGAACGGGACAATATCGAAGATTAAGTCTTCGCTTCGGAAATTATCCGGGGATCCGAAGACCACTTCCAGTGTAATTGAGCCTGTGCAATGGGCCTCTACACCTGGAATGACGCCCTTAAAGGTCGTTTTCGTGGGTTTAATCCTTGAGGGGTCTATACCCATTTTGCACACTGTGTCCTGATAAAGCAAGTTCAGGCTGCTGCCGCCGTCCATAAGGACTCGAGTGAGGTGAAATCCGTCGATGATTGGGTCTAGGACCAGTGCAGCGAATCCGCCATGACGGATACTAGTGGGATGGTCCCTGCGATCGAAGGTGAGGACAGGAGGACCAAGGGTTGAACTTTGGGGTGACTGGCTCCAACGCATATACGTCCCTAAGCGCACGCTTCCGCTCCCTCTTGGGGATGTGGGTTGCGTATATCATGTTCACCGTCCGCACTTGCGGGGGAAACCTCTTCTGTCCTCCAGTGTGCGGCTGTCGGGGCTCATCCTCGTCATTGCTATGCGGCCCCTTGTCCTTGTTTTCGGCAATTAACTTGCCGGTCTGCTTGAACACCCAACAATCCTTGTTGGTGTGATTGGCTGGCTTGTCTGGGGTGCCGTGTATTTGAGACGAGCGATCGAGTATACGGTCCAAGCTGGATGGACCCGGCGTACTTTGTTTGAATGGCTTTTTCCGCTGACCGGGTTTAGAGCCTTTGAATCCGGCATTGACTGTCGTATCTCCAGTATTTTCGCTGTTAATGCGGCGCTTATGCTTGTTGCGACATGACCTGCTATTGCCTTCCTTGGTATCTAAGGTACCATGGTTCTTTGATATGTTATTACTGCAAGCCAGCCAGCTGTCTTCTCCCGCACAAAAGCGGGTCATGAGCGTCGTGAGAGCTGCCATAGATTTCGGCTTTTCCTGACCAAGGTGCCGAGCTAGCCACTCGTCTCGGATGTTGTGCTTGAAAGCCGCTAAGGCCACCGCATCCAGATAGTCGACGATTTGATTTTTCTTTGTAAGGAACCGAGTCCAGAATTGCCTGGCTGACTCTTCTGGCTGCTAAATTATGTGGCTCAAGTCATCGGCGTCTGGTGGTCACACATAAGTGCCCTGAAAGTTGTCGAGGAATGCGGCTTCTAGATCTTCCCAATAGCTAATGGAGTCCGCTAGCAAGCTGTTAAGCCAATGCTGCGCTGGTCCTTTGAGCTTTAGTGGGAGGTATTCGATGGCGTGTAAGTCATCGCCGCAGGCCATGTGGATGTGGAGGAGGAAATCCTCAATCCATACTGCGGGATCTGTTGTACCATCGTATGATTCAATATTTACAGGTTTGAAACCTTCTGGGAATTGATGTTCCATTACTTTCTCTGTGAAGCATAAGGGGTGTGCGGCGCCTCTGTATTGGGCTATATCGTGACGCAGCTCGAATGGGTCTTGCCCGCTATGTTCGGCCCGGCCGGATTTGCTTTTACTGTATCCGGCGTGACGTTTGTCGTCTCGCAGAGTGGTGCGCCCTCATGATCCGTAGATCGATCTTGAATGCTTTGCCTTGTCCTCCAATATGTCTCGCAGGTCTGGCGTATCTCCCCATGCCTTTTTATTTGAATGGCGTTGGGGTGGAGGCTGAGCTTTTGGCTGGAATGCATCTCTGTCGCGGCCACGAGGTGGCCAATCAGCCGTCTCATACGCTTCTCCCTCCAGCCGGGGTAGTAACCTATGCCTTGGGTAACTCTTGGAGGGGCGCTTGAGTTTATATTCCTCGGCCGCGAGGACTTCAGTCCATTTGTCAGCTAGAAGATCTTGATCAGCTTGAAGCTGCTGCTGCTTTTTCTTTAGGCTATTTGTCGTGGCCATAAGCCGACGCTTGAAGCGCTCTTGTTCGACGGGATCCTCTAGGACGGTGAATTCATCGTCGCTGAGGCTTGCCTCGTCTTCGAAGGGGGAATGTAGTTGTCATCCTCCTCCTCTCTGTCTGCCACTCTCTCAGGAGAGCTGGCTCCTTCATCCTCCTACTCTAAATCTTGCTGGAGGGGATTGTTGTTGTCTTCGGCGCTATCCGGAGTGTTATTATCTCCTGTGCCGGTATCACCACTTTTGCTTTGGCGGGACTTAGAGCGGCACCGCTGACGTTGGCGCTTGGGTTGCTTATTGGAGGGGTCATCCTCCGCTATCTCATCGCCATTGCCTTCGTTGGGTGTATCCACCATGTATATGTCATATGACAAGGTGGATTTCCAGTGCCTTATAGGTGCTGATTCATCTTCGTCTCCTACATCGTCGTCCATACCGTCGATGTCTTCGGAGTCGAAGTCGAGCATGTCGGTTAAATCATCGACAGTGGCTACGAAGTGGGTGGTGGGTGGGCGTCGAATTTCTTCGTTGTCCGCATCCCAATCCTGTTAGCCATAATCCAGCCAGGGCTCTCCTGACAAAGAGAGAGACCTTAATGAATTCAGAATGTCACCGAAGGGCGAGTGTTGAAAGATATCCGTGGTGATGAATTCCATGATCGGCGCCCAATCGGATTCGATTGGCAGGGGCGCGGATGGTTTGGAGTCCGGAAAAGAGTCTGGCACCTTGGACTCACGGGCTGCACAGAGGATTATGCTGGTGTTTGGCTTGATCGCCGTCGAGACTACAGCCCCTGAGGCAGTGTCTAGCCACCCATCCTTTATTGGCACAGCTGGCTCTGAGCTAAGGGTCGGAGCTGATGCGGGCGCGGCCTCTGGGGTACTGTTCGGCGGCAGAGTTAGGTCATACCCATCGCGATAGGCGGCACGCCCGGCTGTGGGTCGAATCCGTCGAAGATCAAGTCTCCGCGGATGTCGGCTATGTAGTTCAAACTTCCAAATCTGACCTGATGGCCCGGGCGTAGCTTTCAATCTGCTCCAGATGGCCAAGCGAATTAGCCCGCAGTGCAAAGCCGCCGAATACGAAGATCTGTCCGGGGGGAAAAGTCTCACCCTGGACCGCATCGCTATCGATGATAGTAGGAGCCATCAAGCCTAACGACGACGACACAGAGGAACTCTCAATGGAAGCACCAATGTCGGTGTCAAAACCGGCGGATCTCGGGTAGGGGGTCCCGAACTGTGCATCTAGGCTGGATGGTAACAGGAGGCAGGGGACACGATGTTTTACCCAGGTTCGGGCCCTCTTGATGGAGGTAAAACCCTATGTCCTGCTTGATTAATATTGATGATATGGGTAGTACAAGAGTAGATCTACCACAAGATCAGAGAGGCTAAACCCTAGAAGCTAGCCTATGGTATGATTGTATGTTATGGTCGTTGTCCTACGGACTAAAACCCTTCGGTTTATATAGACACCGGAGAGGGTTAGGGTTACACAAGGTCGGTTACAAAGGAGGAGATATCCATATTCGTATTGCCTAGCTTGCCTTCCACGCCAAGTAGAGCCCCATCCAGACACGAGACGAAGTCTTCAATCTTGTATCTTCATAGTCTAACAGTCCAGCCAATGGAGATAGTCCGGCTGTCCAGAGACCCCCTAATCCAGGACTCCCTCACACCACATGATATTTGTTTTTCTTGGAGCGTCTTGTATGATTTGAGTCTTTGCTTTTTAGTTTACCACAATCATCCTTGCTGTACACACCTTTTGAGAGAGACACCCATGATTTGGAATTTATTAGAATACTCTATGTGCTTCACTTATATCTTTTGAGCTATATAGTTTTTGCTCTAGAGCTTCACTTATATCTTTAGAGCACGGTGGTGGTTTTATTTTACAGAAATAATTGATCTCTCATGATTCACTTATATTATTTTGAGAGTCCTTTAGAACAACATGGCAATTTTCTTTTAGGCATAATAAAAACTTTCATATAAGTGCATTGAATACTATGAGAAGTTTGATACTTGATAATTGTTTTGAGATATGGAGATGGTGATATTAGAGTCATGCTAGTTGAGTAGTTGTGAATTTGAGAAATACTTGTGTTGAAGTTTGTGATTCCCATAGCATGCACGTATGGTGAACCGTTATGTGATGAAGTCGGCGCATGATTTATTTATTGATTGCCTTCCTTATGAGTGGCAGTCGGGGACGAGCGATGGTCTTTTCCTACCAATCTATTCCCCTAGGAGCATACACGTAGTACTTTGTTTCGATAACTAATATATTTTTGCAATAAGTATGTGAGTTCTTTATGACTAATATTGAGTCCATGGATTATATGCACCCTCACCCTTCCACCATCGCTAGCCTCTCTAGTACCGCGCAACTTTCGCTGGTACCATAAACCCACCATATACCTTCCACAAAACAGCCACCATACCTACCTATCATGGCATTTCCATAGCCATTCCGAGATATATTGCCATGCAACTTTCCACTATTCCGTTATTATGACACGCTTCATCATTGTCATATTGCTTTGCATGATCATATAGTTGACATCGTATTTGTGGCAAAGCCACCTTTCGTAATTCTTTCATACATGTCACTCTTGATTCATTGCATATCCCGGTACACCGCCGGAGGCATTCACATAGGGTCATATTTTTTTCTAATTCTTGAGTTGTAAGTAAAAAGAAGTGCGATGATCATCATTATTAGAGCATTGTCCCAGTGAGGAAAGGATGATGGAGACTATGATTCCCCACAAGTCGGGATGAGACTCCGGATGAAAAAAAAAGAGGCCAAAATAAAAAAGAAAGCAGGCCCAAGTAAAAAAAGAGAGAAAAAGAGAGAAGGGACAATGTTACTATCCTTTTTCCACACTTGTGCTTCAAAGTAGCACCATGATCTTCATGATAGAGAGTCTCCTATGTTGTCACTTTCATAAACTAGTGGGAATTTTACATTATAGAACTTGGCTTGTATATTCCAATGATGGGCTTCCTCAAATTGCCCTAGGTCTTCATGAGCAAGCAAGTTGGATGCACACCCACTTAGTTTCTTTTGTTGAGCTTTCATAAACTTATAGCTCTAGTGCATCCGTTGCATGGAAATGCCTACTCACTCACATTGATATCTATTAATGGGCATCTCCATAGCCCGTTGATACGCCTAGTTGATGTGAGACTATCTTCTCCATTTTGTCTTCTCCACAACCAGCATTCTATTCCACCATAGTGCTATATCCATGGCTCACGCTCATATATTGCGTGAAAATTGAAAAAGTTTGAGAACATCAAAAGTATGAAACAATTGCTTGGCTTGTGATCGGGGTTGTGCATGATTTAATTATTGGTGTGATGAAGATAGAGCATAGCCAGACTATATGATTTTGTAGGGATGAACTTTCTTTGGCCATGTTATTTTGAGAAGACATGATTGCTTAGTTAGTATGCTTGAAGTATTATTATTCCTATGTCAATATTAAACTTTTATCTTAAATCTTTCGGATCTGAACATTCATGCCACAATAAAGAAAAATTACATTGAGAAATATGTTAGGAAGCATTCCACATCAAAAATTCCGTTTTTATCATTTACCTACTCGAGCACGAGCATGAATTAAGCTTGGGGATGCTTGATACGTCTCCAACGTATCTATAATTTTTGATTGTTCCATGCTATTATATTATCTGTTTTGGATGTTAATGGGTGATACGTCTCCAACGTATCTATAATTTTTGATTGCTCCATGCTATATTATCTACTGTTTTGGACATTATTGGGCTTTATTATCCACTTTTATATAATTTTTGGGACTAACCTATTAACCGGAGGCCCAGCCCAGAATTGCTGTTTTTTGCCTGTTTAAGGGTTTCGAAGAAAAGGAATATCAAACGGAGTCCAAATGGAATGAAACATTCAGGAACGTGATTTTCTCAACGAACAAGACCCAGGAGACTTGGACCCTACGTCAAGACACAAAAGAGGAGGCCACGAGGTAGGGGGGCGCGCCTACCCCCCCCCCTCCCAAGCGCGCCCTCCACCCTTGTGGGGTCCCTGTTGCTCCACCGACGCACTCCTTCCTCCTATATATACCTATGTACCCCCAAAAGATCAGATACGGAGCCAAAACCCTAATTCCACTAACGCAATTTTCTGTATCCACGAGATCCCATCTTGGGGCCTGTTCCGGAGCTCCGCCGGAGGGGGCATCGATCACGGAGGGCTTCTACATCAACACCATAGCCCCTCTGATGAAGTGTGAGTAGTTCACCTCCGACCTACGTGTCCATAGTTTGTAGCTAATTGGCTTCTTCTCTCTTTTTGGATCTCAATACGATGTTCTCCCCCTCTCTTGTGGAGATCTATTCGATGTAATCTTCTTTTTGCGGTGTGTTTGTTGAGACCGATGAATTGTGGGTTTATGATCAAGTCTATCTATGAACAATATTTGAATCTTCTCTAAATTATTTTATGTATGATTGGTTATCTTTGCAAGTCTCTTCGAATTATCTGTTTGGTTTGGCCTACTAGATTGATCTTTCTTGCAATGGGAGAAGTGCTTAGCTTTGGGTTCAATCTTGCGGTGTCCTTTCCCAGTGACAGTAGGGGCAGCAAGGCACCTATTGTATTGTTGCCATCGAGGATAACAAGATGGGGTTTTCATCATATTGCATGAGTTTATCCCTCTACATCATGTCATCTTGCTTAAGGTGTTACTCTGTTTTCATTAACTTAATACTCTAGATGCATGCTGGATAGCGGTCGATGAGTGGAGAAATAGTAGTAGATGCAGGCAGGAGTCGGTCTACTTGTCTCGGACGTGATGCCTATATACATGATCATACTTAGATATTCTCATAACTATGCTCAATTCTTTCAATTTCTCAACAGTAATTTGTTCACCCACCGTAGAATACTTGTGCTCTCGAGAGAAGCCACTAGTGAAACCTTTGGCCCCCGGGTCTATCTTCATCATATTAATCTCCCAATACTTAGTTATTTCCTTTGCTTTTACTTTGCTTTTATTCTACTTTTCTTCTTTATCACAAAAATACCAAAAATATTATCTTATCATATCTATCAGATCCCACTCTCGTAAGTGGCCGTGTAGGGATTGACAACCCCTTATCGCGTTGGTTGCGAGGATTTATTTGTTTTGTGCAGGTGCGAGGGACTCGCGCGTAGCCTCCTACTGGATTAATACCTTAGTTCTCAAAAATTGAGGGAAATACTTACGCTACTTTGCTGCATCATCCCTTCCTCTTCGGGGAAAACCAACGCAGTGCTCAAGAGGTAGCAAGAAGGATTTCTGGTGTCGTTGCCGGGGAGGTCTACGCAAAAGTCAATATACCAAGTACCCATCACATACCCTTATCTCCCGCATTATGTTATTTGCCATTTGCCTCTCGTTTTCCTCTCCCCCACTTCACCCTTGCCGTTTTATTCGCCCTCTCTCTCTCTCTATCCACCCTCTCTTTCTCTATTTGCCTATTTTTGCCCGCTTGCTTTTTGTTTGCTTGTGTGTTAGTTTGCTTGCTTGCCACTATGGCTCTACCTAAATTTGGTGATCTTCACCTTAAAAGGTTAGAAGAGATCGAAAGTAATGTCAGGAGTTTTATGGTTTTGCAATTTGAACATAATAGTTTCTTCAGAAACGAGCTTAAGGAACAGAAAATTTTTATGAGTTTTATGAATAAAGAGCTTTATGTCTAAAGAATTCGATGGTTTAAGATCCCATATTGCTCGTCTTGAGAAATTGACTGCAGAAATTTCGGATAGGCAGGCTACCTTAGTTAATAGGATGGCCGCTAAACCGGATTGCTATGAAAATAAAGATGAAGATCTAAAAGTTATTGATGTGTCCCCTATTAAATCTTTGTTTTGCAATATGAATCTTAATAATGATGGGACTGAATATGATCCACCTTTACCTAGAAGGCATTCCAAGAATTCAGAATTTTTTTGATCTTGATGCAAAAATTGATAAAAGTGGGATTGAAGAAATTAAAACCCCAGATGTTGCTAAACCCACCATTATGGATTTCAAGGAATTTAACTATGAAAATTGCTCTTTGATTGATTGTATTTCCTTGTTGCAATCCGTGCTAAATTCTCCTCACGCTTATAGTCAAAATAAAGCGTTTACTAAACATATCGGTGATGCCTTGATGCAATCTTATGAAGAAAAACTTGAATTGGAAGTTTCTATCCCTATAAAACTCTATGATGAGTGGGAACCAACTATTAAAATTAAAATTAAAGATCATTAATGCTATGCTTTATGTGATTTCGGTGCTAGTGTTTCCACGATTCCAAAGACATTGTGTGATTTGTTAGGTTTCCGTGATTTTGATGATTGCTCTCTAAACTTGCACCTTGCGGATTCCACTATTAAGAAACCTATGGGAAGAATTAATGATGTTCTTATTGTTGCAAATAGGAATTATGTGCCCATAGATTTTATTGTTCTTGACATAGATTGCAATCCTTCATGTCCTATTATTCTTGGTAGACCTTTCCTTAGAACGATTGGTGCAATTATTGATATGAAGGAAGGAAATATTAGATTCCAATTTCCATTAAGGAAAGTGATACGTCACCAAGGTATCTATAATTTTTGATTCCTCCATGCTATATTATCTACTATTTTGGACATTATTGGGCTTTATTATCCACTTTTATATTATTTTTGGGACTAACCTATTAACCGGAGGCCAAGCCCAGAATTGTTGTTTTTTGCCTGTTTTAGGGTTTCGAAGAAAAGGAATATCAAACGGAGTCCAAACGGAATGAAACCTTTGAAAACGTGATTTTTAGGAAGATTATGATCTGGGAGACTTGGACCCTACGTCAAGAAAGAAAACGGGAGGGCACGAGGTAGGGGGGCGCGCCCACCCACGCCAGGCGCGCCCTCCACCCTCGTGGGCCCCCTGTTGCTCCACCGACATACTCCTTCCTCCTATATATACCTATGTACCCCCAAACGATCAGATACGGAGCCAAAACCCTAATTCCACCACCGTAACTTTCTGTATCCACGAGATCCCATCTTGGGGCCTGTTCCGCACCTCCGCCGGAGGGGGCATCGATCACGGAGGGCTTCTACATCAACACCATAGCCTCTCCGATGAAGTGTGAGTAGTTTGCCTCAGACCTACGGGTCCGTAGTTAGTAGCTAGATGGCTTCTTCTCTCTTTTTGGATCTCAATACAATGTTCTCCCCCTCTCTTATGGAGATCTATTCGATGTAATCTTCTTTTTGCGGTGTGTTTATTGGGACCGATGAATTGTGGGTTTATGATCAAGTCTATCTATGAATAATATTTGAATCTTCTCTGAATTGTTTTATGTATGATTGGTTATCTTTGCAAGTCTCTTCGAATTATCAGTTTGGTTTGGCCTACTAGATTGATCTTTCTTGCAATGGGAGAAGTGCTTAGCTTTGGGTTCAATCTTGCGGTGTCCTTTCCCGGTGACAGTAAGGGAAGAAAGGCACGTATTGTATTGTTGCCATCGAGGATAACAAGATGGGGTTTTCTTCATATTGTATGAGTCTATCCCTCTACATCATGTCATCTTTCTTAAGGCGTTACTCTGTTTTTAACTTAATACTCTAGATGCATGTTGGATAGCGGCCGATGAGTGGAGTAATAGTAGTAGATGCAGGCAGGAGTTGGTCTACTTGTCTCGGACGTGATGCCTATATACATGATCATACCTAGATATTCTCATAACTATGCTCAATTCTGTCAATTGCTCAACAGTAATTTGTTCACCCACCGTAGAATACTTATGCTCTCAAGAGAAGCCACTAGTGAAACCTATGGCCCCCGGGTCTATCTTTATCATATTGATCTCCTACTACTTAGTTATTTCCTTTGCTATTTACTTTTCCTTTATTTTACTTTGCATCTTTTATCATAAAAATACCAAAAATATTATCTTATCATATCTATCAGATCTCACTCTCGTAAGTGGCCCTATAGGGATTGACAACCCCTATTTGCGTTGGTTGCGAGGATTTATTTGTTTTGTGCAGGTGCGATGGACTCGCGCGTAGCCTCCTACTGGATTGATACCTTGGTTCTCAAAACTGAGGGAAATACTTACGCTACTTTGCTGCATCATCCCTTCCTCTTCGGGGAAAATCAACGCAGTGCTAAAAGAGGTAGCAAGAAGGATTTCTAGTGCCGTTGTCGGGGAGGTCTACGCAAAAGTCAACATACCAAGTACCCATCACATACCCTTATCTCCCGCATTACATTATTTTCCATTTGCCTCTCGTTTTCCTCTCCCCCCACTCCACCCTTGCCGTTTTATTCGCCCTCTCTCTCTCTCTTTTTATCCTCCCTCTCCCTCTTTATTTGCCTCTTTTTGCTCGCTTGCTTTCTGTTTGCTTGTGTGTTAGTCTGTTTGCTTGTCGTTATGGCTAGTCCCTTATCTTCTCCGTTGTCTCCCGAGAATGAAATTCTAAATTTTAAGCAAGGGAGGATGAAAATCTAAAAGATGCTTGGTATAGAATTTGCAATGCTCAAAATAAATCTACTAGGAAGCAATCTACTACCATTCTCCTTCACAATTTTTATGTAGGCATTACTCCTTGGCACCGTTATGTTCTTGATACTATTACCGGAGGGAACTTTTTGGGTAGCCGTACTTTTGATTCTTATAATGCTATGTTAGATTTATTTGGCTCACCCTCTCTCTTGGTTAATGGAACTATATTAACTTTGGAGCATGTAAAGCAAATGCTTGAGATTATTGAAAAAAAGGTTGCTACCGTATAGTTAATTGAAAATTTGGATAAAAAGATCCACAGCCGAATCTCTCAATATGGATCTAAAGTAGGAGTTACTTTGAAAGATATTAAAGAAAAGGAACCCATAGTTAATGAGAAAATAAATCACGATTCCGTTAGGATCGATAAACTTGAGAATATTATTACCAACTTGGGAACCACTTTTTCTTCCGTAAAGAGTACTCCAAGTTCTTCCACTAAAGTTTCCAAGCTTATGTACGTTCCTAAATATATGGGTGAATCATCTAGTAAGGAAAATGCGGATCTCAAATCTATAAGTATTCATCCCAATCTTTTTGCTATCATTAAGGAACCATTTGTTACAAATGAATTTTTCGATCTTGTGCCTAAAAGTTTGATAATCAATAAAAAGAAATAAATTCCTAAAGATGGTAGATGCCTCATTGAATAATTGCCCACCAAAGATGGCAATACCTAGATCTATTCTTGCTTGTTATGCCTAGCTAGGGGCGTTAAACGATAGCGCTTGTTGGGAGGCAACCCAATTTTATTTTTAATCCTTGCTTTTTGCTCCTGTTTAGTAATAAATAATTTATCTAGACTCTGTTTTGGTTGTGTTTTTGTGTTTAATTAGTGTTTGTGCCAAGTAGAACCGTTGGGAAGACTTGGGGAAAGTCTTGTTGAACTTGCTGTAAAAAAACAGAAACTTTAGCGCTCACGAGAACTGCTATCATTTTTATTTGGAAAGTGCTATTTAGTTAATTATTTTTTTCATATGATTAATATATAAATTCCTCACGTCCATCAATTTATTTTAGAATTTTTGGGGTTCCAGATCTTGCGCTAGCTACAGATTACTACAGACTGTTCTGTTTTTGACAGATTCTGTTTTTCGTGTGTTGTTTGCTTATTTTGATGAATCTATGGCTAGTAAAATAGTTTATAAACCATAGGGAAGTTGGAATACAGTAGGTATAACACCAATATAAATAAAGAATGAGTTCATTACAATACCTTGAAGTGGTCTTTTGTTTTCTTTCGCTAACGGAGCTCACGAGATTTTCTACTTTAAGTTTTGTGTTGTGAAGTTTTCAAGTTTTGGGTAAAGATTTGATGGATTATGGAACAAGGAGTGGCAAGAGCCTAAGCTTGGGGATGACTATGGCACCCCCAAGATAATCTAAGGACACCTAAAAGCCAAAGCTTGGGGATGCCCCCAAAGGCATCCCCTCTTTCGTCTACTTCTATCGGTAACTTTACTTGGAGCTATATTTTTATTTACCACATGATATGTGTTTTGCTTGGAGCGTCTCGTATGATTTGAGTCTTTGCTTGTTAGTTTACCACAATCATCCTTGCTGTACACACCTTTTGAGAGAGCCATACATGATTTGGAATTTGTTAGAATACTCTATGTTCTTCGCTTATATCTTTTGAGTTATATAATTTTGCTCTAGTACTTCACTTATATCTTTTAGAGCACGGTGGTGGATTTGTTTTATAGGAACTATTGATCTCTCATGCTTCACTTAGATTATTTTGAGAGTCTTAAATAGCATGGTAATTTTCTTAAAATCTTAATATGCTTGGTATACAAGATTAATAATAAACCTTTCTTATGAGTGTGTTGAATAGTATGATAAGTTTGATACTTGATAATTGTTTTGAGATATAGAGATGGTGATATTTAAGTTGTGCTAGTTGAGCAGTTGTGAATTTGAGAAATACTTGGGTAGAAGTTTGTGATTCCCGTAGCATGCACGTATGGTGAACTGTTATGTGATGAAGTCGGAGCATGATTTATTTATTGATTGTCTTCCTTATGAGTGGCGGTCGGGGACGAGCGATGGTCTTTTCCTACCAATCTATCCCCCTAGGAGCATGCACATAATAATTTGCTTTGATAACTTGTAGATTTTTGCAATAAGTATATGAGTTCTTTATGACTAATGTTGAGTCCATTGATTATATGCACTCTCACCCTTCCACCTTTGCTAGCCTCTCTAATACCGCACACCTTTCGCCAGTATCATACACCCACCATATACCTTCCTCAAAACAGCCACCATACTTACCTGTTATGGCATTTCCATAGCCATTCCGAGATATATTTCCATGAAACTTTCCACCATTCCATTTATTATGACACACTCCATCATTGTCATATTGCTTAGCATGGTCATGTAGTTGACATCGTATTTGTGGCAAAGCCACCATTCATAATTCTTTCATACATGTCACTCATGAGTCATTGCATATCCCGGTACACCACCGGAGGCATTCACATAGAGTCATATTTTGTTCTAAGTATCAAGTTGTAATTGTTGAGTTGTAAGAAAAATAGAAGTGTGATGATCATCATTATTAGAGCATTGTCCCAGTGAGGAAAGGATGATGGAGACTATGATTCCCCCACAAGTCGGGATGAGACTCCGGAAGAAAAATAAATAAAAGAGGCCAAAGAAGCCCCAAAAAAAGAGAAAGAAAAGAGGCCATAAAAAAGAGAAAAGGCCCAAATAAAAAAAGAGAGAAAAAGAGAGAAGGGACAATGTTACTATCCTTTTACCACACTTGTGCTTCAAAGTAGCACCATGATCTTCATAGTAGAGAGTCTCTCATGTTATCACTTTCATATACTAGTGGGAATCTTTCATTATAGAACTTGGCTTGTATATCCCAATGATGGGATTCCTCAAATTGCCCTAGGTCTTCATGAGCAAGGAAGTTGGATGCACACCCACTTACTTTCTTTTTGAGCTTTCATATACTTATTGCTCTAGTGCATCAGTTGCATGGCAATCCCTACTCACTCACATTGATATCTATTGATGGGCATCTCCATAGCCCGTTGATACGCCTAGTTGACGTGAGACTATCTTCTCCCTTTTTGTCTTCTCCACAACCACCACTCTATTCAACCTATAGTGCTATATCCATGGCTCATGCTCATGTATTGCGTGAAAATCGAAAAGGTTTTGAGAATGTCAAAAGTATGAAACAATTGCTTGGCTTGTCATTGGGGTTGTGCATGATTTAAATATTTTGTGTTGTGAAGATAGAGCATAGCCAGACTATATGATTTTGTAGGGATAACTTTCTTTAGCCATGTTATTTTGAGAAGACATAATTGCTTTCTTAGTATGCTTGAAGTATTATTATTTTTATGTCAATATGAACTTTTGTCTTGAATCTTTCGGATCTGAATATTCATACCACAATTAAGAAGAATTACATTAAAATTATGCCAAGTAGCACTCTGCATCAAAAATTCTGTTTTTTATCATTTACCTACTCGAGGACGAGCATGAATTAAGCTTGGGGAAGCTTGATACGTCTCCAACGTATCTATAATTTTTGATTGCTCCATGCTATATTATCTACTATTTTGGACATTATTGGGCTTTATTATCCACTTTTATATTATTTTTGGGGCTAACCTATTAACCGGATGCCCAGCCCAGAATTGCTGTTTTTGCCTGTTTTAGGGTTTCGAAGAAAAGGAATATCAAACGGAGTCCAAACGGAATGAAACCTTTGGGAACATGATTTTTAGGAAGATTGTGATCCGGGAGACTTGGACCCTACGTCAAGAAAGAGAACAGGAGGGCACGAGGTAGGGGGCGCGCCCACCCCCACCAGGCGCGCCCTCCACCCTCGTGGGCCCCTGTTGCTCCACCGACGTAGTCCTTCCTCCTATATATACCTACGTACCTCCAAACGATCAGACACGGAGCCAAAACCCTAATTCCACCGCCGTAACTTTCTGTATCCACGAGATCCCATCTTGGGGCCTGTTCCGGAGCTCCGCCGGAGGGGGCATCGATCACGGAGGGCTTCTACATCAACACCATAGCCTCTCCGATGAAGTGTGAGTAGTTTACCTTAGACCTACGGGTCCATAGTTAGTAGCTAGATGTCTTCTTCTCTCTTTTGGATCTCAATACAATGTTCTCCCCCTCTCTTGTGGAGAGCTATTCGATGTAATCTTCTTTTTGCGGTGTGTTTGTTGAGACCAATGAATTGTGGGTTTATGACCAAGTCTATCTATGAATAATATTTGAATCTTCTCTGAATTCTTTTATGTATGATTGGTTATCTTTGCAAGTCTCTTCAAATTATCAGTTTGGTTTGGCCTACTAAATTGATCTTTCTTGCAATGGGATAAGTGCTTAGCTTTGGGTTCAATCTTGTGGTGTCCTTTCCCAGTGACAGTAAGGGCAGCAAGGCACGTATTGTATTGTTGCCATAGAGGATAACAATATGGGGTTTTCTTCATATTGCATGAGTCTATCTCTCTACATCATGTCATCTTGCTTACGGCGTTACTCTTTTTTTAACTTAATACTCTAGATGCATGCTGGATAGCGGTCGATGAGTGGAGTAATAGTAGTAGATGTAGGCAGGAGTCGGTCTACTTGTCTCGGACGTGATGCCTATATACATGATCATACCTAGATATTCTCATAACTATGCTCAGTTCTGTCAATTGCTCAATAGTAATTTGTTCACACATAGTAGAATACTTATGCTCTCGAGAGAAGCCACTAGTGAAACCTATGGCCCCCAGGTCTATCTTTATCATATTGATCTCCTACTACTTATTTATTTCCTTTGCTATTTACTTTGCCTTTATTTTACTTTGCATCTTTTATCATAAAAATAACAAAAATATTATCTTATCATATCTATCAGATCTCACTCACGTAAGTGGCCCTATAGGGATTGACAACCCCTATTTGCGTTGGTTGCGAGGATTTATTTGTTTTGTACAGGTGCGAGGGACTCGCGTGTAGCCTCCTACTGGATTGATACCTTAGTTCTCAAAACGGAGGGAAATACTTACGCTATTTTGCTGCATCATCCCTTCCTCTTCGAGGAAAACCAACGCAGTGCTAAAAGAGGTAGCAGAAAGGCATGGAGTTACTTTGAAAGATATTAAAGAAAAGGAACCCATAGTTAATGAGAAAATAAATCACGATTCCGTTAGGATCGATAAACTTGAGAATATTACTACCAACTTGGGAACCACTTTTTCTTCCGTAAAGAATACTCCAAGTCCTTCCACTAAAGTTGCCAAGCTTATGTATGTTCCTAAAAATATGGGTGAATCATCTAGTAAGGAAAATGCGGATCTCAAATCTATAAGTGTTCATCCCAATCTTTTTGCTATCATTAAGGAACCATTTGTTACAAATGAATTTTTCGATCTTGTGCCTAAAAGTTTGATAATCAATAAAAAGAAATAAATTCCTAAAGATGGTAGATGCCTCATTGAAGAATTTCCCACCAAAGATGGCAATACCTAGATCTATTCTTGCTTGTTACGCCTAACTAGGGGCGTTAAACGATAGCGCTTGTTGGGAGGCAACCCAATTTTATTTTTATTCCTTGCTTTTTGCTCCTGTTTAGTAATAAATAATTTATCTAGCCTCTGTTTTTGTTGTGTTTTTTGTCTTTAATTAGTGTTTGTGCCAAGTAGAACCGTTGGGAAGACTTGGGGAAAGTCTTGTTACACTTGCTGTAAAAAACAGAAACTTTAGCACTCACGAGAACTGCTGCCATTTTTATTTGGAAAGTGCTATTTAGTTAATTATTCTTTGCAGATGATTAATAGAGAAATTACTCACGTCCAGAAATTTATTTTAGAATTTTTGGGGTTCCAGATCTTGCGCTAGCTACAGATTACTACAGACTGTTCTGTTTTTGACAGATTCTGTTTTTCGTGTGTTGTTTGCTTATTTTGATGAATCTATGGCTAGTAAAATAGTTTATAAACCATAGAGAAGTTGGAATACAGTAGGTTTAACACCAATATAAATAAATAATGAGTTCATTACAGTACCTTGAAGTGGTCTTTTGTTTTCTTTTGCTAACGGAGCTCACGTGATTTTCTAATTTGAGTTTTGTGTTGTGAAGTTTTCAAGTTTTGGGTAAAGATTTGATGGATTATGAAACAAGGAGTGGCAAGAGCCTAAGATTGGGGATGCCCATGGCACCCCCAATATAATCTAAGGACACCTAAAAGCCAAATCTTGGGGATGCCCCGGAAGGCATCCCCTCTTTCGTCTACTTCTATCGGTAACTTTACTTGGAGCTATATTTTTATTTGCCACATGATATGTGTTTTGCTTGGAGCGTCTTGTATGATTTTTGTCTTTCCTTTTAGTTTACCACAATCATCCTTGCTGTACACACCTTTTGAGAGAGCCATACATGATTTGGAATTTGTTAGAATACTCTATGTGCTTCGCGTATATCTTTTGAGTTATATAGTTTCGCTCTAGTACTTCACTTATATCTTTTAGAGCACGGTGGTGGATTTGTTTTATAGAAACTATTGATCTCTCATGCTTCACTTAGATTATTTTGGGAGTCTTGAATATCATGGTAATTTGCTTAAAATCCTAGTATGCTAGGTATTCAAGATTAGTAAAATTTTCTTATGAGTGTTTTGAATACTAAGAGAAGTTTGATGCTTGATGATTGTTTTGAGATATGGAGGTAATAATATCAAAGTCGTGCTAGTTGAGTAGTTGTGAAATTGAGAAATGCTTGTGTTGAAGTTTGCAAGTCCCGTAGCATGCACGTATGGTAAACGTTATGTAACAAATTTGAAACATGAGGTGTCATTTGATTGTCCTCCTTATGAGTGGCTGTCGGGGACGAGCGATGGTCTTTTCCTACCAATCTATCCCCCTAGGAGCATGTGCGCAGTGCCGAGGTTTTTGATGACTTGTAGATTTTTGCAATAAGTATGTGAGTTCTTTATGACTAATGTTGAGTCCATGGATTATACGCATTCTCGCCCTTCCATCCTTGCTAGCCTCTTCGGTACCGTGCATTGCCCTTTCTCACATTGAGAGTTGGCGCAAACTTCGCCGGTGCATCCAAACCCCGTGATATGATACGCTCTTTCACACATAAACCTCCTTATATCCTCCTCAAAACAGCCACCATACCTACCTATTATGGCATTTCCATACCCATTCCGAGATATATTGCCATGCAACTTTCCACCATTCTGTTTATCATGACATATTCATTATTGTCATATTGCTTAGCATGATCATGTAGTTGACATAGTATTTGTGGCAAAGCCACCATTCATAATTATTTCATACATGTCACTCTTGGTTCATTGCATATCCCGGTACACCGCCGAAGGCATTCATATAGAATCATCTTTTGTTCTAGTATCGAGTTGTAAGCATTGAGTTGTAAATAAATAGAAGTGTGATGATCATCATTTTCTAGAGCATTGTCCCAAGTGAGGAATTATAAAAAAAAGAGAAAGAGAAAGGCCATAAAAAAGAGAAGGCCCAAAAAAATGAGAGAAAAAGAGAGAAGGGACAATGTTACTATCCTTTGCCACACTTGTGCTTCAAAGTAGCACCATCATCTTCATGATAGAGAGTCTCTTGTTTTGTCACTTTCATATACTAGTGGGAATTTTCATTATAGAACTTGGCTTGTATATTCCAACAATGGGCCTCCTCAAGTGCCCTAGGTCTTCGTGAGCAAGCAAGTTGGATGCACACCCACTTAGTTTCTTTTGTTGAGCTTTCATACATTTATAGCTCTAGTGCATCCGTTGCATGGCAATCCCTACTCCTTGCATTAACATCAATCGGTGGGCATCTCCAAAGCCCATTGATTAGCCTTGTTGATGTGAGACTTTCTCCTTTTTGTCTTCTCCACATAACCCCCCTCATTATATTCTATTCCACCCATAGTGCTATGTCCATGGCTCGTGCTCATATATTGCGTGAAAGTTTATAGGTTTGAGATTACTAAAGTATGAAACAATTGCTTGGCTTGTCATCGGGGTTGTGCATGATGATAGCATTCTTGTGTGACGAAAATGGAGCATGACTAAACTATATGATTTCGTAGGGATGAACTTTCTTTGGCCATGTTATTTTGAGAAGACATAATTGCTTTGTTAGTATGCTTGAAGTATTGTTATTTTTATGTCAATATGAACTTTTGTCTTGAATCTTTCGGATCTGAATATTCATACGACAATTAAGAAGAATTACATTAAAATTATGCCAAGTAGCACTCCACATCAAAAATTCTGTTTTTATTATTTACCTACTCGAGGACGAGCAGAAATTAAGCTTGGGGATGCTTGATACGTCTCCAACGTATCTATAATTTTTGATTGCTCCATGCTATATTATCTACTGTTTTGGACATTATTGGGTTTATTATCCACTTTTATATTATTTTTGGGACTAACCTATTAACCGGAGGCCCAGCCCAGAATTGTTGTTTTTGCCTATTTTAGGGTTTCGAAGAAAAGGAATATCAAACGGAGTCCAAACAGAATGAAACCTTCGGGGACGTGATTTTATCAACGAACAAGACCCAGGAGACTTGGACCCTACGTCAAGACACAAAAGAGGAGACAACGAGGTAGGGGGTGCGCCTACCCCCCAGGCGCGCCCTCCACCCTCGTGGGCCCCCTGTTGCTCCACCGACGTACTCCTTCCTCCTATATATACCTACGTACCCCCAAACGATCAGATACGAAGCCCAAACCCTAATTCCAACGCCGCAACTTTCTGTATCCACGAGATCCCATCTTGGGGCATGTTCCGGAGCTCCACCGGAGGGGGCATCAATCATGGAGGGCTTCTACATCAAGACCATAGCCCCTCCGATGAAGTGTGAGTAGTTCACCTCAGACCTACGGGTCCATAGTTAGTAGCTAGATGGCTTATTCTCTCTTTTTGGATCTCAATACAATGTTCTCCCCCTCTCTTTTGGAGATCTATTCGATGTAATCTTCTTTTTGCGGCGTGTTTGTTCACACCGATGAATTGTGGGTTTATGATCAAGTCTATCTATGAACAATATTTGAATCGTCTCTGAATTCTTTTATGTATGATTGGTTATCTTTGCAAGTCTCTTCGAATTATCAGTTTGGTTTGGCCTACTAGATTGATCTTTCTTGCAATGGGAGAAGTGCTTAGCTTTGGGTTCAATCTTGCGCTGTCCTTTCCCAGTGACCGTAGGGGCAGCAAGGCACGTATTGTATTATTGCCATCAAGGATAACAAGATGGGGTTTTCATCATATTGCATGAGTTTATCCCTCTACATCATGTCATCTTGCTTAAGGTGTTACTCTGTTTTCATTAACTTAATACTCTAGATGCATGCTGGATAGAGGTCGATGAGTGGAGTAATAGTAGTAGATGCAGGTAGGAGTCGGTCTACTTGTCTCAGACATGATGCCTATATACATGATCATACCTAGATATTCTCATAACTATGCTCAATTCTGTCAATTGCTCAACAGTAATTTGTTCACCCACCGTAGAATACTTATGCTCTCGAGAGAAGCCACTAGTGAAACCTATGGCCCCCGGGTCTATCTTCATCATATTAATCTCCCAATACTTAGTTATTTCCTTTGCTTTTATTTTACTTTGCATCTTTATCACAAAAATACCAAAAATATTATATTATCATATCTATCAGATCTCACTCTTGTAAGTGGCCGTGTAGGGATTAAAAACCACTTATCGCGTTGGTTGTGAGGATTTATTTGTTTTGTGCAGGTGCAAGGGACTCGCGCGTAGCCTCCTACTAGATTGATACCTTGGTTCTCAAAAACTGAGGGAAATACTTACGCTACTTTGCTGCATCATCCCTTCCTCTTCAGGGAAAACCAACGCAGTGCTCAAGAGGTAGCAATGGGCTTTATTTTACACTTTTATATTATTTTTGGGACTAACCTGTTAACCGGAGGCCCAGCCCAAATTGTTGTTTTTTGCCTATTTTAGTGTTTCGCAGAAAAGTAATATCAAACGGAGTCCAAAGGGAATGAAACCTTCGGGAGCGTTATTTTTGGAACAAACGTGATCTAGGGGACTTGGAGTGGACGTCAAGAAACAATCAAGGAGGGCACGAGGCAGGGGGCGCGCCTACCCCCCTGGGCGCGCCCTCCACCCTCGTGGGCCCCTCGTTGCTCCACCGACCTACTTCTTCCTCCTGTATATATCCATATACCCCGCGAACATCCAAGAGCACCACGAAACCCTATTTCCACCGCCGCAACCTTTTGTACCCAAGAGATCCCATCTTGGGGCCTTTTCCGGAGCTCCGCCGGAGGGGGCATTGATCACGGAGGGCCTCTACATCAACTCCATAGCCCCGCCGATGATGTGTGAGTAGTTTACTTCAGACCTTCGGGTCCATAGCTAGTATCTAGATGGCTTCTTCTCTCTCTTTGGATCTCAATACAAAGTTCTCCTCGATTCTCTTGGAGATCTATTCGATGTGATCTTATTTTGCGGTGTATTTGTCGAGATCCGATGAATTGTGCATTTATGATCAAGTTTATCTATGAACAATATTTTAATCTTCTCTGAATTCTTTTATGTATGATTGGTTTATCTTTTCAAGTCTCTTCGAATTATCAGTTTGGTTTGGCCTACTAGATTGATCTTTCTTGCAATGGGAGAAGTGCTTAGCTTTGGGTTCAATCTTGCGGTGCTCGATCCCAGTGACAGAAAGGGAAATGACACGTATTGTATTGTTGCCATCAAGGATAAAAAGATGGGGTTTACAACATATTGCATGAGTTTGTCCCTCTACATCATGTCATCTTGCTTAAGGCGTTACTCTGTTCTTATGAACTTAATACTCTAGATGCATGCTGGATAGCGGTTGATGTGTGGAGTAATAGTAGTAGATGCAGGCAGGAGTCGGTCTACTTGTCAGGGACGTGATGCCTATATACATGATCATGCCTAGATATTCTCATAATTATTCGCTTTTCTATAAATTGCTCGACAGTAATTTGCTCACCCACCGTAATACTTATGCTCTTGAGAGAAGCCACTAGTGAAACCTATGGACCCCGGGTCTATTCACCATCATATAAGTTTTCAATCTATTTTATTTTGCAATCTTTATTTCAATCTATATCATAAAAATATCAAAAATATTTATCTTATTATTATTATCTATATTTGATCTCACCCTTGCAAGTGGACGTGAAGGAACTGACAACCCCTTTATCGCGTTGGTTGCGAGGTTCTTATTTGTTTGTGTAGGTACGAGGTGACTCACGCGTGGTCTCCTAGTGGATTGATACCTTGGTTCTCAAAAACTGAGGGAAATATTTACGCTGCTTTACTGCATCACCCTTTCCTCTTCAAGGGAAAAGCAACGCAGTGCTCAAGAGGTAGCATTGCTCGCGACGAAACTGGGCAATGGGAAATCATGTACCGTCTTGTCTGGATTTTCCTTCATCCAGTTGATGATAGCTAGAACCAAGTTAGTAGCAAAATCATTTCTGTAGACAGTTACAACTGCATTGACTGCCTGTTGTACCAACTCATTTTTCTCCTATGATGTTTTTTTCGCGTCCTCAGCTGCTTTTTTCTCGACCGCAAGCTTCACCTTCTCGTCGATGTCCGCCTGACTAAACTTATTTTTCTCCTTCTTGGCCTCCGGGGCCTTGTTGTAAAACACCTTCCACGTGGCGCCGTCTCCTCCGTCGTGCACACGACCATATTGCAGCCGCTGGCCCAAAGGGAGTCCCTTAAGTTCGTTCAAGGCCCGATTGAGAGGGGTGTCCCACTTGGGCCTCATTAGAGAAGTAGGGCTTTCGGCTGCAAGCTGGTGTTGCTTCTCCTACAGTAGGAGCGCGAACCGTTTAGGGATGTGTAGTCGACTAGCTCTGGAGCTAAATGTAAGGTGGTGAAAGAATAATTACCAGTAGTCTAATTAATTTCCTCGTGATCTGGTCCATCTAAAAAACCTTCTTTTCCTTGTCCCACTTGTAGCGGGCCCTGATGAAGTCATGCTCCAAGGGGTTGGTGAACTTCGCGAAGGGGTCTGGGATACCCGCGGCTTCATGTTCCGTGTCCTCCTTATCCCATATGGGCCTTTTACCGAGGTAGCCACGACTTTCGAGGCGATGCTTCCCCATGTTCCTTTGCTGAAGGCTCTTGAATTTCGCAGCCTTAGCCTTGGCTGCCTCGGTAGCGCAAGTGTCCTTGAACTTTTCGAACTCCTCTTCCGTAAGTGTCGGATTTTCCTCCAGAATCTTGTACAGGGGTCCCTCAGCCTCAATAGCTCGTTTCACCCTCCCTTTCCAGGAGGCCAAATCATTGTTGAACATGCCCATGGCGTGATTGTTAATCTTTTTCATCTTCAGATCATCCCATGGTTGTTCTATGTTATCATCCCGGTCGGGGAACTTGAATCTCTTGTGCAACTTCCTTAGGAGCAACTGCGTCAAATGTTCTTTACTCCTTAAGTCATCGTCGTTGAGGCTCGCGCATTCCCATAGGATGCATCCTACTTGGTAGCAACTGCGTCAAATGTTCTTTACTCTTTAAGTCATCGTTGTTGATGCTCGCACCGTTGTTGTCGATGTTGGCGTCAGTACCATCATCGAGGCCGACCTGCAAACCTTGACTTTGCAACAATCTCGTCTTAGCAGTCAAATAGTCGAGGTACTCTTGTTCACCCTCATAATCCATCTCGTCTGCATCTTGGTCAGAAGGCCCAGTTTCTTTGTTGTTCAACATGTTCCCTATGATTAAGTCTCCTCGTTTAATTCTAAAACTATGAAAAAATGAGAAACGACATAAAAAAGAAATTTATTTTTTCCGGAATGTCGTTTCCCAGCAACTCCTAGCACTCGATATGCCTACTATCTAGCACAAATCATGCCAAAATTCACGAAAAATTTCGGCATGACCTTTCCTAAAAAAATGGACATATCGAGCGCCTGAAATTCACCGGAACGGAAATGAATCAACATTCTGGCGTAACATAGGCCACTCGGATCATTTACCCTACACATAATCATCATGTCCAAATGACATGTCCAAATTCCAAATGACATGTACAAAACATCACATGTCCACATATCACATCTGCCCTAACTAAAACCTAAGTAAATTAACCAAAAAAACCTAGCTACCGGAGAGAGGAGGAGCGGTGGGGGGCTTACAGAGGGTGCAAGCCCGACGACGGCCGAGGTTGGGAGGGGTCGGGGTCGGGGTCGAGCGCCGGGGCCGGGGTCGGGGTCGGGGGTCGAGGCCGGAGCCGGCGCCGGGGTCGGTCGGGGTCGGCCTCGGGGGCGATCTTGATAACCCACAAGTATAGGGGATCGCAACAGTTTTCAATAAGTAAGAGTGTCTAACCCAACGAGGAGCTAAAGGCAGAACAAATATTCCCTCAAGTTCTATCGACCACCAATACAACTCTACGCACGCTTGATGTTCGCTTTACCTAGAACAAGTATGAAACTAGAGGTGCTTTGTAGGTGTTGTTGGATAGGTTTGCAAGATAATAAAGAGCACGTAAATAAAAAGTAGGGGCTGTTTAGATAAAGACACAACTAAGTTAGTTTTAGTAAAGAGGTTTTTGTTACGGGAAAGTTATTTGTCCCTAGGCAATCAATAACTAGACAGGTAATCATTATTGCAATTTTATATGAGGAAGAGGCATGAGCTAACATACTTTCTCTACTTGGATCATATGCACTTATGATTGGAACTCTAGCAAGCATCTGCAACTACTAAAGATCATTAAGGTAAAACCCAACCATAGCATTAAAGCATCAAGTCCTCTTTATCCCATACGCAACAACCCCCTTACTCGGGTTTGTGTTTCAGTCACTCACGCAACCCACTATTAGCGAATCATGAACGTATTTCAACACCCTACAACGGGGATACCTCATGCTTGCACGACACGGAGAGCACCATAGGATAGCACCAATAATAAGACATGCAACTCAAACCAATCTTGATCATCAAATAGCCCATAGGACAAAACAGATCTACTCAAACATCATAGGATAGCCATACATCATTGGGAAATAATATATAGCGTTGAGCACCATGTTTAAGTAGAGATTACAGCGGGTAAGAGAGAGGTTACACCGCGGGTAAGAGAGGGGGAGAGTTGGTGATGATGGCGGTGAAGTTGTTGGTGAAGTTGTTGGTGAAGATTGCGGTGATGATGATGGCCCCCGGTGGCACTCCGGTGCCACCGGAAGCGAGGGGGAGAGAGCCCCCCTCCTTCTTATTCTTCCTTGACCTCCTCCCTAGATGGGAGAAGGGTTTCCCCTCTGGTCCATGGCCTCCATGGCGTGGGAGGGGCGAGAGCCCCTCCGAGATTGGATCTGTCTCTCTGTCTCTCTCTGTTTCTGCGTTCTCAGATTCTACCCTTTCACCGTTTTTTATATTCCCGGAGATCCGTAACTCTGATTGGGCTGAAATTTTAACACGATCTCTATCCGGATATTAGATTTCTTGCGGCGAAAGAAGGGCATCAACCGCCTTACGGGGTGGCTACGAGGGTCAGGGGCGCGCCCCCTGCCTCGTGGCCCCCTCGGGCATCGTCTCGCGTGGATTTTTCTTCCCAAAAATCATATATATTCCAAAAAAATCTCCGTCAGTTTTTATCCCGTTTGGACTCCGTTTGATATGGATATTCTGCAAAACAAAAAAACATGCAACAAACAGGAACTGGCACTGGGCACTGAATCAATATGTTAGTCCCAAAAATAGTATAAAAAGTTGCCAAAAGTATATTAAAGTTGTAGAATATATGCATGGAACAATAAAAAATTATAGATACGACGAAGACATATCAGCATCCCCAAGCTTAATTCCTACTCGTCCTCGAGTAGGTAAATGATAAAAAGATAATTTTTGATGTGGAATGCTACCTAGCATAATCTTGATCACATATCTAATCATGGCATGAATATTAAGACACGAGTGATTCAAAGCAATAGTCTATCATTTGACATAAAAACAATAATACTTCAAGCCCACTAATAAAGCAATCATGTCTTTTCAAAATAACAAGGCCAAAGAATGTTATCCCTACAAAATCATATAGTCTGGCTATGCCCCATCTTCACCACACAAAATATTCACATCATGCACAACCCCGATGACAAGCCGAGCAATTGGTTCATACTTTTTAATGCGCTTCAGCATTTTCAACCCTCACGCAATACATGAGCGTGAGCCATGGATATTGCACTATAGGTGGAATAGAATGGTGGTTGTGGAGAAGACAAAAAGGAGAAGATAGTCTCACATCAACTAGGCGTATCAACGGGCTATGGAGATGTCCATCAATAGATATCAATGTGAGTGAGTAGGGATTGCCATGCAACGGATGCACTAAGAGCTATAAGTGTATGAAAGCTCAAACTGAAACTAAGTGGGTGTGCATCCAACTTGCTTGCTCATTGAAAGTGCGTTATATCGACTAGAGGGGGTGAATAGGCGATTTTTATGAAATTATTCACTGAGGAATTTGCCCGTGAGGAAATTCCTTAGCGAAGAACTACTAGCAGCGGAATAAGTACTCAACAGTAAATATAACAGAATACAAGCATAGTCATCATGATGAAATGAAGACAGGCACAGAGTACAGGAAGTGTAAGCACAGGATAACACAGGATGAAGACAAACAGACTGAAGAAATTGAACTGAGGAAATTGAGAAAGTCTTCAGTCAAAGTCTTCAAACACAGATATGAACAAGTACACAACTCAATTATGAGGAAATGGAACCAGTAAGCTTGGTGAAGACAATGATTTGGTAGACTAGTTCCAACTGATGTCTCAGTTGTACGTCTGGTTGGAGCAGCTAAGTATTTAAACTCAAGGAAACACAGTCCCGGACACCCAGTCCTGAACACGCAGCTCAGGACACCCAGTCCTCACTGTATTCTCCTTGTACTAAGGTCAAACAGACCTCGTCCAATCACTCGTGGTAAGTCTTCAGGTGACTTCCAAACCTTCACAAACTTGGTCACTCGACGATCCACAATTCCTCTTGGATGCTCTAGACCATGACGCCTAATCGTCTGGAAGAAGCACAGTCTTCAAAGGTAACAAGCGTCGGATCCACGCAGGATCAATCTCTTCAGTGATTCTCAATCACTTGGGGTTTGTAGGTGTTTGGGTTTTGGGTTTTTCCTCACTTGATGATTTTCGCTCAAAGTCCTCGGAGGATGGGTTGCTCTCAAATGACAACTGTCAATTTCTCTCGGAGCAGCCAACCAACTAGTGGTTGTAGGGGGCGGCTATTTATAGCCTAGGGAGCAGCCCGACATGATAAGACATAAATGCCCTTCAATGATATGACCGTTAGGTGGATAGATATTTTGGGACAGCTGGCGCATAGCACAGCAACGGTCGGAATTTTGAGTAGCAAAATCCTCAGGGCTATCATGTTCCTCACTGTGTAGGCAATCCGCACTGGCGAATTCCTAACTCCTCAGTCAGGACAAATTCCTCAGAGACCAGAAGAACTTCGTCTCTGTCACTGAAGAAATTGACTGAACTGTATGAGATTTCCAATGGCTTCACTCGAAGGGATTGGTAGGTGTAGGATTTTGAGTTGAGCATCACATGGAAATTTTTCCTTAGTATTTCCTCGACCCCCTTTAATAGTACGGTGTTTCCTATGACTCAAGAAAGAGAAAATGAAACTATGAAAACAAAAGTCTTCACGCTTCATGTTCCTCGAATGAATACCAAGTCTTCACGGTCACACCAATTTCTTCACTTTCAAAGTCTTCAGAGATCCAAAGTCTTCAGTCGAAGAACTTCATTTTTAGGGGTCGATTTTCTCTAGAAATATCAAAGTCCTCATAGACTTATAAACCTGTGTACACTCACAAACGCATTAGTCCCTTAACCTATAAGTCATCAATACACCAAAATCACTAAGGGGCACTAGATGCACTTACACTCATGAAGACCTCGGGCGTTTGAGGATGCCCATCATCGGAATATACAAGCCAAGTTCTATAATGAAAATTCCCACTAATATATGAAAGTGATAACTCAAGAGACTCTCTATATGAAGAACATGGTGCTACTTTGAAGCACAAGTGTGGTAAAAGTATAGTAACATTGTCCCTTCTCTCTTTTTCTCTAATTTTATATTTTCTTTTATTTTTTTATTTTTTGGGCCTTCTCTTTTTTTGGCCTTTCTCCTTTTTTTCTTCCTTTTTTTATTTTTTCGTCCAGAGTCTCATCCCGACTTGTGGGGGAATCATAGTCTCCATAATCCTTTCCTCACTGGGGTAATGTTCTAATAATGATGATCATCACACTTTTATTTACTTACAACTCGATATTACAACTCGATACTAGAACAAAGATATGACTCTATATGAATGCCTCCGGTGGTGTACCGGGATGTGAAATGATCTAGCGTAGCAATGACATCAAAAAACAGACAAGCCATGAAAATATCATGCTAGCTATCTTACAATCATGCAAAGCAATATGACAATAAATGCTCAAGTCATGTATATGATGATGATGGAAGTTGCATGGCAATATATCTTAGAATGGCTATGGGAATGCCATGATAGGTAGGTATGGTGGCTGTTTTGAGGAAGGTATATGGTGGGTTTATGGTACCGGCGAAAGTTGCGCGGTACCAATGGTGGAAGGGTGAGAGTGTGTATAATCCATGGACTCAACATTAGTCATAAAGAACTCACAAACTATTGCAAAACTATTGCAAGGAATCAAACATATCATATTCAGTGATCTACAAGTTTTATGTAGGATTTTATGACTAACCATGTGAATGACCAGTTCCTGTCATCTCTCTAAATGGATATAAGTGAAGAAAGAGAGTTTAACTCTTTCTACAAAAGATATGCCCATGCTCTAACAAATATAAGTGAAGCAAAAGAGCATTCTACAAATGGCGGTTTTCTATGTAAAGAGAAACAGGCAATCCAAGCTTCAAATGATATAAGTGAAGCACATGAAGCATTCTATAAAGCCATACTCAAAAGATATAAGTGAAGCGCATAGAGCATTATATAAATCAACCAAGGACTATCTCATACCAGCATGGTGCATAAAAGAAAAATGAAAACTAAATGCAAAAGACGCTCCAAGATTGCACATATCGCATGAACGAAACGAATCCGAAAACATATCGATCCTTGTTGTAGAAAGAGGGGATGCCTTCCGGGGCATTCCCAAGCTTAGACGCTTGAGTCTCCTTGAATATTTACTTGGTGTGCCTCGGGCATCCCCAAGCTTGATCTCTTGACTCTCTTCCTTCTTCTCACATCGAGACCTTCTCGATCATCGAACACTTCATCCACACAAAACTTCAACAGAAAACTCTGTAAGATCCGTTAGTATAATAACGCAAATCACTACTCTAAGTAATGTTGCAAACCAATTCATATTTTGTTTTGGCATTGTGTCTACTGTAGTATAACTTTTTCATGGCTTAATCCACTGATATAAATCGATAGTTTCATCAAAACAAGCAAACTATGCATCAAAAACAGAATCTGTCTAAAACAGAACAGTCTGCAATAATATGAACACTCACCATACTTCTGATACTTGAAACATTCTGCCAAAATTAGGAAAAATAAAAAATTTGTATAGAAAGACAGTGCAAAAATAATCAGAACCATTTGACGTTCCAGCTAAAATGTAAAATCGCGCACTACAGTCAAAGTTTCTGTCCTGCAGCGTACAAACCAACAAGCAAAGTAAACATCCTAAAGGAAAACCTTGGCACATTATTTTTATAATACAATGGAATTGTACAAGGGGATAATTATTTTTATTGAAAAGTTTCTGTAATCAAGATTCATAAAGTTGCCGTGAGCATGAACAAAGTTCAAGGAGCTCTCCCACTTCAACAATGCTTGTCTTTCTCACTTTCACTTTCCTTTTTGAAAAAATTTCGGGTTCCCCTCTTTATTTTTGTTGTTTTAAAACTATATGAAAGCACTTAGCAGAAATAAATGACTCACTGAAACTTCCAGGTTGTCTCCCTGGCAGCGCTTTTCTTAAAGCCATTAAGCTAGGCATATAGTGCTCAAGTAATGAATCCACCCGGATCCCAAGGTATATCAAAGCCAATTTTAATTAACAATGATTTGTAATTTAGTAGTGAGCACAAAGTAACATATATCATGCAACAAAGAATACTAACTCTCTTCCTATGCATCGGCATGTCATAAAAGAACAATTCATGCACACATAGTAAAGGCCAATGCATAGTATAAACAGTTTCTTGCAATTTTATCGTATTGGAAACATAGAGAGGTGGAGATATAGTTCCTCTCTCATAATAATTGCAAGCAGGAGCAGCAAGCACATGCATATTATATTCATCAAAATCATCATGTGTAATAGTAAGACGCAACTCATCAATATAATCCTTAATAAGTGCAAACTTCTCCGATATAGTGTAGTCGGGAGAATTCAAAAAGATAATAGGACTATCATGCATGGATGCAATAGCAACAATTTCATGTTTAACATAAGGAACTATAGCAAGTTCATCTCCATAAGTATAATTCATATTGGCATCTTGGCCACAAGCATAGCAAGCATCATCAAAAAGGGATATTTCAAGAGAATCAAAGGGATCATAACAATCATCATAGCAATCATCCTTCGGTAAGCACGAAGAGAAATTAAACAATGTATGAGTTGAAGAGTTAATCTCATTTGAAGGTGGGAACGGGTAGCTAATCCGCTCTTCCTCCTTTTGTTCTTCGCTCTCCTCCTCATCTTTTTCATCCAATGAGCTCACAGTTTCATCAATTTCTTCTTCCATAGACTCCTGCAAAATATTAGTCTCTTCTTGGACAGCGGGGTAGTCCTCAATATATGGTTCAACATAGGCATTAGAAGCATAATTGTCATAGCAATATTTAAGTATGGCAAAATTTTCAGATTTGTAAAGAGTAGCATCGTACGTTTCAATCAAAGAAGCAATTTCATAAGCACCCTTAAAAGCAACAAATTCTTCAATTTGTTGAACATCATAGTAACTATAAACACCCTTAGCATACGAAGATACGATTCCATTATCACTAAACTCACATTGATAGGAAAGGTGTTTCTTAGGGTTTTCAGAACAACAAGTAATATCATATATTTCGCATAAATTCCAAGCATAGCATTGCAAACGATGAATTTGACCCAGTAAAATTTTCCCTTTTTCAGATATTCGGTGTCGCACATAACAAGCATGCCTATCTAAGGATTTGCCCTCAACTAAGCTAGCTGGGGTTTCAGCACGAGCACATATGGATCAAAGATGATCCAAGTAGTAAGCTTCAGAAGTGTCATAGATTTTGAGTGGTTCTTCAACCATTGGTTTAGTAGGTACAACTAATTTTTTTGGTATTTTGCAATTCCTACCCATAACTAAAGATAGAAAACAACTAAGAACAGCAAATAAAAATTACTTAGTGATAAAGCAAACAAGCACACACTAGAATATTTACCCCACGCTATGTCTCCCCGGCAATGGCGCCAGAAAAATGTCTTGATAACCCACAAGTATAGGGGATCGCAACAGTTTTCGATAAGTAAGAGTGTCGAACCCAACGAGGAGCTAAAGGCAGAACAAATATTCCCTCAAGTTCTATCGACCACCGATACAACTCTACGCACGCTTGATGTTCGCTTTACCTAGAACAAGTATGAAACTAGAGGTGCTTTGTAGGTGTTGTTGAATAGGTTTGCAAGATAATAAAGAGCACGTAAATAAAAAGTAGGGACTGTTTAGATAAAGACACAACTAAGTTAGTTTTAGTAAAGAGGTTTTTGTTACGAGAAAGTTATTTGTCCCTAGGTAATCGATAACTAGACCGGTAATCATTATTGTAATTTTATATGAGGGAGAGGCATAAGCTAACATACTTTCTCTACTTGGATCATATGCACTTATGATTGAAACTCTAGCAAGCATCCGCAACTACTAAAGATCATTAAGGTAAAACCCAACCATAGCATTAAAGCATCAAGTCCTCTTTATCCCATACGCAACAATCCCCTTACTCGGGTTTGTGTTTCAGTCACTCACGCAACCCACTATAAGCGAATCATGAACGTATTGCAACACCCTACAGCGGGGATCCCTCACGCTTGCGCGACACGGAGAGCACCATAGGACAGCACCAATAATAAAACATGCAACTCAAACCAATCTTGATAGTCAAATAGCCCATAGGAAAAAACAGATCTACTCAAACATCATAGGATAGCCATACATCATTGGGAAATAATATATAGCGTTGAGCACCATGTTTAAGTAGAGATTACAGCGGGTAAGAGAGAGGTTACACCGCTGCATAGAGGGGGGAAGAGTTGGTGATGATGGCGGTGAAGTTGTTGGTGAAGATTGCGGTGATGATGATGGCCCCCGGTGGCACTCCGGTGCCACCGGAAGCGAGGGGGAGAGAGCCCCCCCTCCTTCTTCTTCTTCCTTGACCTCCTCCCTAGATGGGATAAGGGTTTCCCCTATGGTCCATGGCCTCCATGGCGTGGGAGGGGCGAGAGCCCCTCCGAGATTGGATCTGTCTCTCTGTCTCTCTCTGTTTCTGCGTTCTCAGATTCTACCCTTTCACCGTTTCTTATATTCCCGGATATCCGTAACTCCGATCGGGCTGAAATTTTAACATGATCTCTATCCAGATATTAGCTTTCTTGCGGCGAAAGAAGGGCATCAACCGCCTTACGGGGTGGCCATGAGGGTCAGGGGCGCGCCTACCCCCCTGGGGCGTGCCCCCCTGCCTCATGGACCCCTCCGGCATTGTCTCGCGTGGATTTTTCTTCCCAAAAATCATATATATTTCAAAAAAATCTCCGTCAGTTTTTATCCCATTCGGACTCCGTTTGATATGGATATTCTGCGAAACAAAAAACATGCAACAAACAGGAACTGGCACTGGGCATTGGATCAATATGTTAGTCCCAAAAGTAGTATAAAAAGTTACCAAAAGTATATTAAAGTTGTAGAATATTGGCATGGAACAATAAAAAAATATAGATACGACGGAGACGTATCAGGCGACGTAGAGGCGCGGCGAGGGCAGGGCTCCAGCGGCGCGACGGGGAGAAAGTGTGGAGATTTGGGGGGAAAGGGGCGGGATGAAGGGAGGAGTGGGGATTTGGGGGGTTAAGTGGGCACAGCAGTAGCGCGTTTAGGCAAAACGCGCTATAGCTACTCCAGGTAGCTATAGCGGTTTCGTGTAGAAAGCGCTACTGCTATCTTGACTAGCTGTAGCTCTTTTCTCATAAAAGCGCTGCTGCTATAACCAGTACCTATATAACAATTTTCCTGTTTGTTTCCTTCTATTTTCTTTTCCTTTATTTTCTCTCACTTTTCTTTTCTTTTTTCCCGGGAGCAGTGAATGAAGGGAAGGCGATATATATTGCATCATTTGACGGTTAAATATGTATACAAAATATAAGCATATATATTACATCATTGGACCCATGCATAATATATAGGTCAGATATAGTGCCCCAAATAAGCTGCAGGATTAGTCTAGAGGGCCATGGCCACGAGATAGATACCAAGCACCTGTGACCGGGAACTCATACCCTTCAGTGATCAGCTCAAAATTCAAATGCATGCAAATTTTGGCTGGATGAATGGTACAGTTGTTGAAGGATGGGAAGGGCCGGGTAAAACATTTCAGATAAGAGTCTAGTATGTTCAGTCCATGCTGCTGCTTGTCTGGAAAACACAAGCCGGAAAGTTCAGCAACTAGCTAAATACAGTGGAGTAGATGTGGTGCAGTGCCAGCAACCAAGTAATTGAGCCATGTACCTTTTCGTTTACGTATTTGAATATTAGTTTTCTTAAACAAGTAGCTGCAAGGTTATTATAGTTTTATTAAGTGTATGTATATACAAGTCAGACTGATAGAAGAGGTCAACCACCAGTAACCTAGCTACTTGGTCTGCCATGCTTTGCTCACGTGGGCTCCACTGTCTTGTTCAATTATCGTTTGAAATGAAACAAAATAAATTACTGGTACCAAATAGTAGCCCTATAATAATTAATTAGTTGCAGCTTAAGCGTAATTCCTTTTCCCGAAAGATCAATTATTTTATGACGACGACGACGATGATGGCCTGATGTGTGCGGTGCAATCTTGTTCCGTTTCTGCCGTCCGCATCACCTACGGCACTTTCAACTAAACTCACCAAACAAATGTAACATGATTACATTTTCTTTCTTCTGGACGGTTGATTAAGGTGCGACCGTAAGGTTAGTTAAGGTAGCATTACCACAACCAAAAGCAATGGTGCTGCCAGGAATTGTATGCACAATCAGGTGTGACCTTTCTCCTTTTTTTTCAGTAAGAAAACCAACCCCGGACTAATCTTTTTTAATTTACAACGTTGAACTTGGAAACCGGTCAAAATATGCCCTGAACTTACCGCAAGGGTCAGAACATAACCCTGGTCTCGGTTTTGCATTGGTCAAGCAGTTTTGACGGTAGTCAATATTGATTGGTCACTGACGACTAGGCTAGGGATATGGACTGTCGTTTTGAATCTTCTCTGGTTACAGTTTATTTTTCCGTGCGTATAAGCCGAGAAGATACACATAATAATAATCCATATCCATCACAAAGTGTGAAATGATGACCGAAACTTACCGTTTTTGGACGACGCGACTATTTAAGCTGGTCCAATCGCTCCTCACTCGACGAGGTGGGACTAAACCATACCTGAGCTTTGGTCAACTAGGAACTCGGCAAATCTATAACCTGGCCTTCCGATTTTTAAAACATGTAAAAAGAAAATGTTTACCGAGTCTAGTCACACCGAAACTTGGCAAAGATGTGACCCCTAGAATTCCTATTTAAAAAAATGAAAAATGGAAATTGTCTGCCGAGTCTCCTTTAGCCGAAACATGGCAAACAAAGGCCATGGTCACGGCTCCGTCGCATGTTGTACAACAGGGCCCACCGGTCAGGCTTTGCCGAGTTTTTCCTTGCCGGAACTCTGCGAACTTGAGATTCTGCCGAGTTTATTTAGATCGCCAAGTTGTTTTTCGTTGGAACCAGGCAAAGTCACTGCTATGCCGAGTTTGCATATCACTGTCGAGTCCAATTTTTTTAAAACCCCGCCCATATATTAATTAAATTAGAATGTTCATACAATCATTCATTATAGCATCTGCCACACAGGCTGGAATACTATTAATAAGAACACTGTCAGACCTATTATTAAAACTAAACTTAGCTATCTTGTGTGCCACCATATTAGCTTCCCTGCTAATCTTGGAGATCTTTACATTCGCCGGCATCTTTGAAATAGTCAATGCTTCCTTCGTAAGGTCAACAAGGAGAGATCTGTCAAAACTGTCTTTTCCTAGAACACCAACCACAAAAGAACAATCAGTTTGCCGCGTTCCCGATAGAATGAACTCAGCAAAGTTCTGGAATTCGGGACAAAACCAGATTCTAGTAGTGATACATACATATGGACGATTAACTAGGCTCACACATACTCTAGCAAGCATATCATATGGATTCTACACTACTAAAATATCTATACAAAGCAAATCATGGAACTAATTTCTACACTACTAAAATTTCTACACAAAGCAGTCGGATTGTACACTACTAAAATTTATAAACAAAGCAATCGGATTCTATACTCTACTTAAATTTCTACAAAAGGAATCGGAATCTACACTACTACAATTCCTATACAAAGCAATCCATGAAACAAAATTTCTACAAAAGCAAAGGGGATTATACACTAGTACAATTTCTACACAAAGTAATCCATGGAACTAAATTTCTAAACTATTAAAATTTCTACACAAAACTAAGTACAAAATCGGGTTCAAGACTTTTTAAATCGAATTCTACAAGGGGAAAAAAGATTCTGCGGTACAAATTTTGGATTCTCCGCTACTTAAATTCTATGCAATCCATGGATTATCCCGTGGATTCCATGGCAGCCACGGACGAGGGAGGCGTGAGGTGAGGGGATCGAACCTCGCTGTTGAGTAGACCCTCTCCAGCGGCAACGAGCTATGAGGTCCGTAGGCGGCGACTGGTCAAGGGAGAGCATGAAAAAGATAGTGAAGCCAAATGTGGCTAGGTTTTCTTACTGAGTGAGGTAGTGAAAGTAGTGGACAAGTGCTGGTGTGGGTCTAACAGGCCACGTCATAAAAGAGTAGTGGCAAAAAAAGCCCAGAAAATAGAAGTGGCCAAGAGGCGGTAGGAAATCAACATCTACGAGCTCGCGGGGATGGGCGCCATAGCACAAGGGGAGGGCGGCAGCATGTTGTCATTGTCGTGATTGATGCCATGGCAGGGGCACGGGGCAGCCATGCAGCCACGCCAAACGATGTGGGTGTGCACGAGGTGGCTAGCGTCGTCGAAGTCATGGAAGCTATCGAGCGGGATGGTTTGACCGTCCATGACCACCCAGGTTCTGATGATGGAGAAGTGCACATTGACGACCTGTGTAGGGGGTAGGCGAAGGATGTAGCGGTTGGGGAAGGCAACATGCACCTCGACTTGAACTAAGGTGCACATGGTGGTGAAGTCTCCCGGGTGCAGGCATCGGCGGTCGACAGAACAAAGGAGGACAAGAAGCCCGAAGACAAAGTTGGCCCCCTAATGATGCCACACCTCAAGCAGGTAGCCTGACGCGTCGATCTCGATGAGGCGATCGTATGTCGTGGTGGCGCGGTTGTTGGTGTCCTCAGACTTGATGAGTTCGACATGGATGCCCAGGAAACCCATGGGGAAGAAGGCCATCACAGCATCGCGGCAAGCCTCGTCATTGACCACGAGGAGAGCATCCAAACGCCGCAAGGAAGTGGAATATGTTGGAGTCGATGCGAGAATCGAAGAGGTGGCAGATGAACTCGTGGGTGTCAAGCATGGCAGTGTTAGTTGGACGAGAGCGAAGCAGCTAACATGATGGAGAAGACCTTGGGGTGGTGAAGATGCCGGGAGTCATGGCAGGACCATGGCACAGTGGGGATGCAGAGCATGATGGAGGGAGCCGAAACATGGGCGACCCTGCGTCCGGGACCACTACGGGCATAGGTGAGAAGGTGATGCAACATTGGTGTGGAGTCGCTGTTGGGGGAGTGGTTGATGTGGCGCAGCGCAGTAGGCAATGACACCGCTGGTGACATGGGTGCTGGCTCGTCCAGTAGGATGCGGACAAAACCGATCAAGAGCTCCGGCAGGGGAGCGGGATCAGCACCGGTGGCCAAGCTCTCGGGGTGGGTGGCGTCCAAAGCTAAAACCGGCTGAAGGGGTTGTGGCTAAAGGCGATCCGCAGGCAGTAACACTCCTGATTTTCATCAGGAACAATTAATGATTTTAAGCATGGCATTTTGCACAAAAGCACAAAACAATGGTAAATGCTTTTTAGCTTGTCATTTCAGACAAAAGAAAGAAAAACAAAAATAGTGGCACAATTTCTGTTCAGGGAGGAGGTAGGAAGGAGGTGGCCAGTGCCCAGGGGCGACCGCGAGCTGTGCAGAGGCAGGGCGGCGACCAGGGAGATGGCGAGCAAGTCAGGGTGGAGGAGGCGCATGGCACAATTGCTTTTTAGGTGTTCTCTCATCATCATGCAGGCTACGAGGGTATTGAGCTCTCACCTCTCAGTGGACTCTGGGGATCGTCATTGGTATTGGAAAATAGAGGAGCGGTGGCTAATGAGAGTTCTTTCGGCCGGGAGACAATAAAGATCCCATCCCACAATTCCATAGTACTCGAGGCGCATTTTAATAAGCTGGGTAACAGATGAACAATTTGCTCAAAGGGTACGTACGTCATATTTACAAGCCCACATGTACATGGGCATCTAATGCCAAGAGATCACCACGGTCGCCAGCAACAAACGAACACAGCTAGCTACGCTGGTATCTCGGCCCTGGGAATGATTCCCAAGACTTGTGCAACCTGGAGCTTCTTCCTGGCGTACTGTGCATACGTCTTTGGCAACGCACGCTGAAATTGGAAAAGAATGAGCTATTATCACATACAAAACCTGCAAGGGGAAACAATATTTTTTGCCCACCAATATCTACAACCTACCTTGTAGTTAATTTCCTGCGCAATCAACTCTTGGACTCTTTGATCTGGAAGCTATATATTATACATACACCAAGGAGAGACATCATGACGATGATTGTACTATATAGTAACACATTCCAATGGATGCTAGAGCACACCATACTATAGATATACTTACTTCCTTACTAATGCCTTCTGTGCACCGGCGGAACTGCAAGGAAAGATGATTAAAGCATTTGCATCAGAAGAGATACTAATAACTAATCAACGAAAACACATACAGAACTCCTATGAAAAACCAAAAAAAATTAACCTACTTGTCGCTCCAGTTGCAAAAAACCGCCGGGCCACTCCAGCTCAGCCTTCAAAGTATGTTGGCGCAATGGAACCAGATTCTCATTGTAAACATCCTGCAGAGCATCTCTGAAACACATCTACAAGTTTTCCAACAAAGAAGACAACACCATCACCAAGCATATACAGGGTTAGAAAGCATTGACAAACCCGATCAATAATCATAAACTGTTGTTAGTTCTGATGTACAATGCTGACCTGACCCTCATTGACCCGCTTCCAAATCTCAAGAAAGGCACGGTCAAGACCTTCGACAAACAGACGATTAAGGCGAGTCCTCAATACATACTCCTAAATTTAATCGAAAGATTGCGATTGTTAGATATAATCATAACTAGAGCTGACCATCTAAATGAGCAAGCGACAAAGGAATCATACCTCGAAACCATGACATGCTAGACCCAAATGAATGTTGGTGAACCCATTGGCAATCTTAATTGATTGGTACAAACCTTTACGGCGCATTGGCTCCCACTAAATAGTAGAACAGAGAAGTTATTGTGATGCTACAATGCGTATGCAAGATCAGTTGTCATTCCATGGTTTTGAGAGGTCATATAGGCGTACCTCCAGAAAATCTTTAAGCACATGATTTTCAAGCCACTGTTAAGAACAGAAGGTTGTTAGTCCAATTTCTTTTTTACTGAACAAAGTTTTAAGGGACAATTGCATTTTTACCCCTAGTTAGTTCCTACCCACGGGTTTTGCCCTTACTTTTCGAGCTTGCTCAGTTTTGCCCTTATTTTTTCCATCAAGGTCCCTCAAATGCCCTTTGACCGTTTGACAAAAACTTTGAAAAAACATAACTAATTCATATGAACTCAGAAAAATGCAAATAAGATATCAAAATGTTCAGATAAACATTACCTTTATGTGCATATCATTTGCATTCAGGACAAAAGCACCCTTTAAACTACCTGAGGTAATTAATGTTATTAACATTATTAAAAATAAAAAGGTATAAACAATATTTTCTTCATGAATAAAAATTACATGCAAATGTAGGTGGTGTTTTCTGAACATCCCGATATCCTATTTGCATTTTTCTGAGTTTGTATGAACTTGTTATGAAGTTTCCAAATAATGGTCAAAGTCGTTAGAACATTCTTAACAAGATGATACAAGCTCAGAAAAATGTAAATAAGATATCTGGATGTTCAGAAAACATCACCGACATTTGCATGTAATTTTTATTCATGAAAAAAAATTGTGTATACCTTTTTATTTTTAATAATGTTAATAACATTAATTACCTCAGGTAGTTTAAAGGGTGGTTTTGTCCTGAATGCAAATGATATGCACATAAAGGTAATGTTTATGTGAACATTTTGATATCTTATTTGCATTTTATGAGTTCATATGAATTAGTTATGATTTTTCAAAGTTTTGGTCAAACGGTCAAAGGGCATTCGAGGGACCTTTACGGAAAAAGTAAGGGCAAAACTAAGCAAGCTCGAAAAGTAAGGGCAAAACCCATGGGTAGGAACCAACTAGGGGTAAAAATGCAATTGTCCCAAGTTTTAAACTTGGACTGGCTGATCATTGCACCATGAATACCTTCATTTCCTTGACCATCTTTTCCCAGTACAGCACATACTCTCTATCAGCATCAGGGGTGTTATAAAACGCTTTGTACTGACTCCATCTGTCATATTCATACTCATTCCCACCCTGCACCATAAAGGAAGGGAAGCAGCATATCACAGCTGTCCTAAGAATAACAAGCACTGGGTATAAAGGCATGGAATGCTCTTAATATGTGTGTGACTATTATTGGTTACTGTACTTTCGCACTTCAAAAAATTCCAAAAAAAACAGTATTGTAACATGTAAAATATATGGGGCCTCGGCATATCAGGCAAAAAACTGTTTACACATATAAAAAAAGTATGGTACTCGTATTTGGGAGTTGTCTGCATGTGGACCGCTTGTGATTTTTTTAGGACTTGCTCTATGCAAAAAATGCATCAGCATAATAAACTCTCAGGGAAGAAGTTTCTTAAGCGAGCCCCCCTCCCCCACCCCCCGGTCACCTCCGCATTCCCCCTCCCTCTCCCTTCCCCCCGCCACGGCCTGAGGGGCGCGGCCCCGATGATGGTGGTGGCGGCCCTGGCGGGGATCTAGCGCCTCCTCTTGGTTGGAGGGCCTCGGCTCGCTGGGGCGGCGGCCCCGACCGGTGGGCGCGGTGCGGCTCATGCGGCGGGCTGCACTGGTGGGCAGCATCCCATGATCGCGTGGGTGGCATGGAGGTTGCGGGCGAATGTGTGGCGGAGGCTCCTAGCAGCATGCCGTTGCTCCATGAAGAAGCTCCGCCCCGTTTCGATCAGCCCCGATCCATGCCGACACCGGCCCCTGGTGTCGTCCCTCGGAGCCGGCCTGGCAGATCTGGAGAGTGGGCGAGGTTCTGGGGGAAACACCTAACCGGCATGGCCTCCTCCTCAAAGTCGATGCCTTTGGCTCCGATTCCCTTCCTGGAGGCTTTGGGGTGGGCCCTCTCCCTCCTGCCTCCCCCCAGAGCTATGGCGAAGGCTGGTGTTCCCCTGTTATGGGCGTCGATGACACCCTGTTGTCGTGCTCCTTCTTGAAGGCAGCGGCCGGGAACTGCTCTTGGTGGCGGGGATGATGGTGGTGTGGTGGCAGTGCATGGTGGTCTAGCCTTCTTGATGCATCCTGCTCGGCTTCACCCATTACAATTTGATGCCCTCTTTGGTCTTCTTTGTGGTGTTGCGCCTTCATTCAACAGCTCGCGTCTGGTGCTTCATTCTGCCACTGCCGATGGTGGTGCTCGCTTGGTTGGTCATTCGTGTTCCTGGGTATGCTCGTCCTGCTTCTCCTATGTCAGCTTGGTCACCTTGTGTTGGGTTCTTGTGGGATCCACTCTGCCGGTCGCTGGTGCGGCACCCATCGAGCCTTGGTGAAAAAGTTGTGGCCCTTTGTGACGCGGGAGACAACTCAAGTGTTGCCCAAGTTTGGCCTGCGGATGCAGTCGGCGCTCGATACTTGCACGGTGGTGCCCTCCTTCTGTGTCCTTAGTTGGGTAGTTGGTGCGGGCGTAGTGTTGGTCGTCGACATCGCTGCTTGGTGTGTTGGCTCTATGGTGCTGCCGTTGTGTTGTTCTGCCTTGTGCCATGTATCTTTCTTTCGGCTTTGTTCTGCCTTCGATTCCCCTGTAATGTGGTGCCCTTGTAATCCTGGCCGGTTGATGGCTTTGTTAATTCAAAGTAGGGCTAGGTTCGAGCTCTTTTCGGGCTCGGCCGGTGCCTTTTCTCTAAGAAAAAGGTTATAATACTTCTGTCTTTTTCTTCTAACGTGCACAGTTTATGAGATATTTGATAATTTATTGCAAACACACATATTTTCAACTCTGTTTAATCTCCAGAAGATGTGACGTTCATAATTTTATTTTTGCATTTCGGCAAGAACCTCAGGCAGGCCCCAGGAACAAAGAGGTTACTCCCACAAAGCCAAGCTATAAAAACAATGAGAAATTGCAGTCATGAATCATTAACTATCCAAGCTGTCAGAGAAATATTTGTGGTCACCCATTCAAAGGTAAGAAGAGAAGAAGAAATTGCTTACTGGCCGCATGAGCACAGATTAAGTGTATCTGAATCACTCAACTCAAAGTTGTGAATACACATATACTTACAGAGTTAGGAAGGACTAGCCGCTGGTAGTCGCTCAAGTTTGCAAGTAAACAGAGGTCGTGGTCGAAATACCAGCCAAAGGCACTATCATGAAGGTAAGGAGAGAAGAACTCATTCTCCAAGCCAAGCTCCATAGGGTACTTGCATTCCAATGCAGCTTCTTCTAGCTCGTCGACAGGCTTTCCTAACAGAAGCTACAAAGTTTTACAGACGAATAAGGTACATAAGACGGGCGTATATGCTTGATCGCGATAGACAGATAGGTCTGAGGTGATATGGAACTAACCAGGTAAGCTTTGAAGCGATAACGTTTATACTTGGCGAGGAGGCTGTCCAACTGCTCTTGATCCAGTCCAGTCTTAGTGTCAATTTCAGCCGGTCTGCGAGTCTTTAGTTGTCCAGAGTACTTGGCAAATTCCTCCGCAGTGATATCATCGCCCGAGTCCTCTCCAAAGTATGTACCTCCAACATCTGGTCCGTGGGGTTCGCTCAAGAACTTGTGGGCTTGATATTCTACTAGGGCAGCCCGCAGCTCATCATCATAGAAATTAGAACGAGCGAGGACTTGGACAATTTCATCGGAAGGAAGATTTGGGCTGTCGACAGCGACGCCCGCTTGTAAGTGCAATCCGGCGAGGCGCGAGGCGAGGATCTCATGGTACCTGGACTGGCGGGCCGGCGGTGCGCTGGATGTCGTGCTGCTGATGTCCAATTCGACAAGGGATCCAGACAACGATGCGCCTTCTTCACCGCGGCGCCGGCGGGACGGTCCTTCGCGAGGAGACCTCCTGCGGCGGCGGCGCCTCTTCTGCGGCGTCAGCATCTGATCGGCGATCACAGGGTTCGGACGCTAGTGACCTTTGTCCTCTTGGGACGGTTCAATCCTTACCCGGGCTGGGCCTAAATGAAAGCAGGCCCAAATTTTCTTCCGGTGTTCCTTGAGGTTTTTAAACAAAAAGTACTCGTTTTAATCAAAAAAAAGTACTCATAGCTACAGACCAGGCATGAATGTACCTTCCCTCTAACCAGGGTTATGTTTCTCCAGGCGGCAATTCTCACCACTGTCGAGGCTTTACCTTCCCTCCCCCGATCCGTCCGCTGGTTCGCTCGGGGCTGTCTCGGGGTGATCCCGGATCACTCCCTGCACCCGATCGAATCGTTGGTGTGTGAAAGGGGAGCTAGGGTTCCTAGAACACCCGATTCTATCTCAATCGGGTTAGGGTTCAAGATTTCACTGGTAGGGTCAACGAAGGCACTGTCCGGTGTGGGATCAGCAGCCGGTCTACACGAGACGATGATGGTGGAGTTTGGGCTCCACGGGGAAGGGATGGATGCAGTGATAACTAGCGTGAGCACCGAAAAAATGCTGAAGAACTAGAGGGCAATCAGCTAGCGTTAATCACACAGGGAGCCCCTGTCATGATCCCACCTCCTAGAAGAGACGCCTTGTGGTCTCGATCAAACAATGATGGCTCGACACCGAGCGGGGCTGACTTGACAGGAAATCTGCTAGCGATTGTTCCAGCTGGAGCTACAGTTATGAGTCCCCCTCTGAAGAGAAATCCCAAGAGAACAAGGACGGGTCAAGACGGTAAAGATGGCACAACCTTGGCAGCAAAAACATTTTGGCGGGCCCTCTGGATGGGCGCCGCCGAGCACAATTAGTTATTTCTGTTGGCACTGCCGCGGTGTAGGCAAAGCTGCGGCAGTTCGGGAACTTTGCGATATCGCGAGGAAGTTTGCCCCTACCGTGTTCTGCATTGTTCAAACACGGATTAGTGGAACACATGTATAAGCACTAGCTAGTACTTTGGGATATGATAGAAGTTATGCAATAGATAGTCAAGGTAGAGGTGGTGGCTTTGTTGTTTTTTTTTGGAATAATTCAATCCTAGTTGAGATCTTGGGTGATTCGGCTTGTCATATAGATGCAAAGATAGAAGAGGGAGGTCATGATCCATGGAGATTAACCTGTGTATATGGTGAAGCTCAAACAAACCTTTGACACCAAACATGGGATCCTTCGAGGAGGATAGCTACTTTGAGTCCTCTCTCGTGGGTATGCTTGGGGGATTTTAATGAAGTGCTACGCCCAGAAGAACACGTTGGAGTTGCTAATCACAGTAATGCTCAAATCCAACGATTCAAAGATGCGGTTGATGTTTGCATGTTGTTCGATTTAGGCTATCAAGGCCGTTTTTGGACTTCTGAGAAAAAAGTGGCGGGGGGCTCCTACACTTTGCTGAGGCCGGACAGAGCCCTCACAAACGCGGATTGGGTCACTAGATACCCTATGGAACACCTAACACACTTGACGGTGGCGGCGTCTGACCATGCGCCAATTCTACTTGAGCTAGAGGAGGCGCAAGTACATCCGAATGGTAATTTTCGATACGAGGTCATGTGGGAATCTCACAAAACTTGGATTGAGACGGTTACTACATGATGGAATGAAGTACAACCCGAACACTGCAAATGGCCTTCGCGGGAGGCTTTTGGCGCTCTCGAAAATCCTTTCGGGGTGGAATTTGGACACCTCTGGCAGCCTCCGAAATGATATAAAATAGCACAAGGGGGAATTGGAGAACTTGCGCAATGTTCCTGCAAGAACCTCCCCTACTCATGCAGAGATCAAAATCAATGAGAACCTAGTGAAACTTTATCACCATGAAGAGATTATGTGGAGGCAACGATCTAGGCTAGATTGGCTCTCGGCGGCGGGTAGAAACACAAGGTTCTTCCATATGAGGGCGAGCTTGAGGCGAAAGAAAAATATGACTCGCGCTCTCTCTAATGCCCTCGGAGTTTGGGTAGATGATCCAGCAGTATTAAAACAAATGGTCACCGAATTCTATAAGAGCCTATATTCGCCAGCAGAAGGGGTCCACAGATTTGATCAAGTCCTCTTGCATGTACCACACAAGGTAACACAGGAGATGAACACAGTGATGGGGAACGTTGCAGAAATCAAAAAAAATTCCTACAGTTTCACCAAGATCCATCTATGAGTTCATCTAGCAACGAATGATTGGATTGCATCTACATACCTTTGTAGATCACGCGCGGAAGCGTTCAAGAATTGGGGATGAGGAAGTCGTACTCGACGTGATCCAGATCACCGGAGATCCTAGCGCCGAACGGACGGCACCTCCGCGTTCAACACACGTACGGTCAGCGTAACGTCTCCTCCTTCTTGATCCAGCAAGGGGGAAGGAGAGGTTGATGAAGATCCAGCAGCACGACGGCGTGGTGGTGGATGCAGGGCGTCACAGCAGCAGGGCTTCGCCGTATACTGCGAGAGAGAGGGGTATAGCAGGGGAGAGGGAGGCGCCAAGACTCAAGGTATTGCTGCCCCCTCCCTCCCCCCCCTTTATATAGGCTCCCCTAGGGGGGGCGCCGGCCCCAGGAGATGGGATCTCCTAGGGAGGGCAGCGGCCAGGGCTGGAGTAGCCCCCAAGGCAAGGTGGGGCACCCCCCCACCCCTAGGGTTCCAACCCTAGGCGCATGGGGTGGGCCTAGGGGGGCGCACCAGCCCACTATGGGCTGGTTCCCCTCCCCACTTTGGCCCATGGGGCCCTCCGGGATGGGTGGTCCCACCCGGTGGACCCTCGGGACCCTTCCGGTCGTCCCGGTACAATACCGGTGACCCCGAAACTTGTCCCGATGGCCGAAACAGCACTTCCTATATATAATTCTTTACCTCCGGACCATTCCGAAACTCCTCGTGACATCCGGGATCTCATCCGGGACTTCGAACAACATTCGGGTTACTGCATATACATATCTTTACAACCCTAGCATCACCGAACCTTAAGTGTGTAGACCCTACGGGTTCGGGAGACATGTAGACATGACCGAGACAACTCTCCGGTCAATAACCAACAGCGGGATCTGGATACCCATGTTGGCTCCCACATGCTCCTCGATGATCTCATCGGATGAACCACGATGTCGAGGATTCAAGCAACCCCGTATTCAATTCCCTTTGTCAATCGGTATGTTACTTGCCCGAGATTCGATCGTCGGTATCCCAATACCTTGTTCAATCTCGTTACCGATAAGTCACTTTACTCGTACCGTAATGCATGATCCCGTGACCAGACACTTGGTCACTTTGAGCTCATAATGATGATGCATTACCGAGTGGGCCCAGTGATACCTCTCCGTCATATGGAGTGACAAATCCCAGTCTTGATCCGTGTCAACCCAACAAACACTTTCGGAGATAACCGTAGCATACCTTTATAGTCACCCAGTTATGTTGTGATGTTTGGTACACCCAAAGCACTCCTACGGTATCCGGGAGTTACACGATCTCATGGTCTAAGGAAAGGATACTTGACATTGGAAAAACTCTAGCAAATGAACTATACGATCTTATGCTATGCTTAGGATTGGGTCTTGTCCATCACATCATTCTCCTAATGATGTGATCTCGTTATCAATGACATCCAATGTCCATAGTCAGGAAACCACGACTATCTGTTGATCAACGAGCTAGTCAACTAGAGGCTTACTAGGGACATGTTGGTGTCTATTATTCACATATGTATTACGATTTCCGGATAACACAATTATAGCATGAATAAAGACAATTATCATGAACAAGGAAATATAATAATAATGCTTTTATTATTGCCTCTAGGGCATATTTCCAACAGTCTCCCACTTGCACTAGAGTCAATAATCTAGTTACATTGTGATGAATCGAACACCCATGGAATTCTGGTGTTGATCATGTTTTGCTCTAGGGAGAGGTTTAGTCAACGGATCTGCTACATTCAGGTCCGTATGTACTTTACAAATATCAATGTCTCCATCTTGAACATTTTCACGAATAGAGTTGAAGCGACGCTTGATGTGCCTGGTCTTCTTGTGAAACCTGGGCTCCTTGGTAAGTGCAATAGCTCCAGTGTTGTCACAGAAGAGTTTGATTGGCCCCGACGCATTGGGTATGACTCCTAGGTCGGTGATGAACGCCTTCACCCAAATTGCTTCATGCGCTGCCTCCGAGGCTGCCATGTACTCCGCTTCACATGTAGATCCCGCCACGACGCTCTGCTTGCAACTGCACCAGCTTACTGCCCCACCATTCAAAATATACATGTATCTGGTTTGTGACTTAGAGTCATCCAGATCTGTGTCAAAGCTAGCGTCGACGTAACCTTTTACGACGAGCTCTTCATCACCTCCATAAACGAGAAACATTTCCTTAGTCCTTTTCAGGTACTTCAGGATATTCTTGACCGCTGTCTAGTGTTCCTTGCCGGGATTACTTTGGTACCTTCCTACCAAACTTACGGCAAGGTTTACATCAGGTCTGGTACACAGCATGGCATACATGATAGAACCTATGGCTGAGGCATAGGGGATGAGACTCATCTCTTCTATATCTTCTGCTGTGGTCGGACATTGAGCTGAGCTCATTTTCACACCTTGCAACACAGGCAAGAACCCCTTCTTAGACTAATCCATATTGAACTTCTTCAATATCTTATCAAGGTATGTGCTTTGTGAAAGACCTATGAGGCGTCTTGATCTATCTCTATAGATCTTGATGCCTAATATATAAGCAGCTTCTCCAACGTCCTTCATTGAAAAACTCTTATTCAAGTAGGCCTTAATGCTGTCCAAGAGTTCTATATCATTTCCCATCAAAAGTATGTCATCTACATATAATATGAGAAATGATACAGAGCTCCCACTCACTTTCTTGTAAACGCAGGCTTCTCCATAAGTCTGCGTAAACCCAAACGGTTTGATCATCTCATCAAAGCGAATGTTCCAACTCCGAGATGCTTGCACCAGCCCATAAATCGAGCGTTGGAGCTTGCACACCTTGTCAGCATTCTTAGGATCGACAAAACCTTCCAGTTGCATCATATACAATTCTTCCTTAAGGAAACCATTAAGGAATGCCGTTTTGACGTCCATTTGCCATACCTCATAATCATAGTATGCGGCAATTGCTAACATAATTCGGACGGACTTCAGCTTCGCTACCGATGAGAAAGTCTCATCGTAGTCAACCCCTTGAACTTGTCGATAACCCTTAGCAACAAGCCGAGCTTTATGGATGGTCACATTACCATCCGCGTCTATCTTCTTCTTAAAGATCCATTTATTTTCTATGGCTCGCCGATCATTGGGCAAGTCAGTCAAAGTCCATACTTCGTTTTCATACATGGATCCTATCTCGGATTTCATGGCTTCTAGCCATTTGTCGGAATCCGGGCCCGCCATCGCTTCTTCATAGTTCGAAGGTTCACCGTTGTCTAACAACATGATTTCCAAGACAGGGTTGCCGTACCACTCTGGTGTTGAACGTGTCCTTGTGGACCTTCGAATTTCAGTAGGAGCTTGATCAGAAGTATCTTGATCATCATCATTAACTTCCTCTCTAGTTGGTGCAGGCACCTCAGGAACATTTTCTTGAGTTGCGCCATTTTCCGGTTCAAGAGGTAATACTTCATCAAGTTCTACTTTCTTCCCACTTACTTCTTTCGAGAGAAACTCCTTATCTAGAAAGGATCCATTCTTGGCAACAAAGATCTTGCCTTCGGATCTGAGGTAGAAGGTATACCCAATAGTTTCTTTAGGGTATCCTATGAGGACGCATTTTTCCGACTTGGGTTCGAGCTTTTCAGGTTGTAGTTTCTTGACATAAGCATCGCATCCCCAAACTTTTAGAAACGACAGCTTAGGTTTGTTCCCAAACCATAATTCATACGGTGTTGTCTCAACGGATTTCGACGGAGCCCTATTTAAAGTGAATGCGGCAGTCTCTAAACCATAGCCCCAAAAAGATAGCGGTAAATCGGTAAGAGACATCATAGATCGCACCATATCTAATAGAGTGCGATTACGACGTTCGGACACACCATTATGCTGAGGTGTTCCAGGCGGCGTGAGTTGTGAAACTATTCCACATTTTCTTAAGTGTGTGCCAAATTCGTGACTCAAGTATTCTCCTCCACGATCTGATCGCAAAAACTTGATTTTTCTGTCACGTTGATTCTCAACCTCACTCTGAAATTCCTTGAACTTTTCAAAGGTTTCAGACTTGTGTTTCATCAAGTAGACATACCCATATCTACTCAAGTCATCAGTGAGGGTGAGAACATAATGATAGCCACCACGAGCCTCAACGCTCATTGGACCGCACACATCAGTATGTTTGATTTCCAATAAGTTGGTTGCTCGCTCCATTGTTCCTGAGAACGGAGTCTTGGTCATTTTACCCATGAGGCATGGTTCCCATGTGTTAAATGATTCAGAATCAAGAGACTCTAAAAGTCCATCTGCATGGAGCTTCTTCATGCGTTTGACACCTATGTGACCAAGGCGGCAGTGCCACAAGTATGTGGGACTATCATTATCAACCTTACATCTTTTGGTATTCACACTATGAACATGTGTAGCATTACGCTCGAGATTCATTAAGAATAAACCATTCACCATCGGAGCATGACCATAAAACATATCTCTCATATAAATAGAACAACCATTATTCTCGGATTTAAATGAGTAGCCATCTCGAATTAAACGAGATCCCGATACAATGTTCATGCTCAAAGCTGGCACTAAATAACAATTATTAAGGTTTAAAACTAATCCCGAAGGTAAATGTAGAGGTAGCGTGCCGACGGCGATCACATTGACCTTGGAACCATTCCCGACGCGCATCGTCACCTCGTCCTTTGCCAGTCTCCGCTTATTCCGCAGCTCCTGCTTTGAGTTACAAATGTGAGCAACTGCACCGGTATCAAATACCCAGGAGCTACTACGAGTACTGGTAAGGTACACATCAATTACATGTATATCACATATACCTTTTGTTTTGTCGGCCTTCTTGTCCGCTAAGTATTTGGGGCAGTTCCGCTTCCAGTGACCACTTCCCTTGCAATAAAAGCACTCAGTCTCGGGCTTGGGTCCATTCTTTGGCTTCTTCCCGGCAGCTTGCTTGCCGGCGCGGCAACTTCCTTGTCGTCCTTCTTGAAGTTCTTTTTACCCTTGCCCTTCTTGAACTTAGTGGTTTTATTCACCATCAACACTTGATGTTCCTTCTTGACTTCTACCTCTGCTGATTTCAGCATTGAAAATAACTCAGGAATGGTCTTTTCCATCCCCTGCATATTGAAGTTCATCACAAAGCTCTTGTAGCTTGGTGGAAGCGACTGGAGGATTCTGTCAATGACCGCATCATCCGAGAGATTTCCCAGCTGAGTCAAGCGGTTATGTAACCCAGACATAGTGAGTATGTGTTCACTGACAGAACTATTTTCCTCCATCTTACAGCTGAAGAATTTGTCGGAGACTTCATATCTCTCGACCCGGGCATGAGCTTGAAAAACCATTTTCAGCTCTTCGAACATCTCATATGCTCCATGTCTCTCAAAACGCTTTTGGAGCCCCGGCTCTAAGCTGTAAAGCATGCCGCACTGAACGAGGGAGTAGTCATCAGCACATGTCTGCCAAGCGTTCATAACGTGTTGGTTCTGTGGGACGGGTGCGTCACCTAGCGGTGCTAGTAGGACATAATCTTTCTTGGCAGCTATGAGGATGATCCTCAGGTTCCGGGCCCAGTCCGTATAGTTGCTGCCATCGTCTTTCAGCTTGGTTTTCTCTACGAACGCGTTGAAGTTGAGGACAACGTTGGCCATTTGATCTACAAGACATATTCTAGAGATTTTAGACTAAGTTTATGATAATTAAGTTCATCTAATCAAATTATTCAATGAACTCCCACTTAGATGGACATCCCTCCAGTCATCTAAGTATAACATGATCCGAGTTAACTAGGCCGTGTCCGATCGTCACGTGAGACGGACTAGTCAACATCGGTGAACATATTCATGTTGATCGTATCTTCTATACGACTCATGCTCGACCTTTCGGTCTTCTGTGTTCCGAGGCCATGTCTGTACATGCTAGGCTCGTCAAGTCAACCTAAGTGTTTGCATGTGTAAATCTGTCTTACACCCGTTGTATGTGAACGTCAGAATCTAACACACCCGATCATCACGTGGTGCTTCGAAACAACGAACTGTCGCAACGGTGCACAGTTAGGGGGAATACTTTCTTGAAATTATTACGAGGGATCATCTTATTTACTACCGTCGTTCTAAGTAAACAAGATGCAAAACATGATAAACATCACATGCAATCAAATAATAATAGTGACATGATATGGCCAATATCACATAGCTCCTTTGATCTCCATCTTGGGGCTCCATGATCATCTTGTCACCGGCTTGACACCATGATCTCCATCATCATGATCTCCATCATCGTGTCTCCATGAAGTTGCTCGCCAACTATTACTTCTACTACTATGGCTAACGCGTTTAGCAATAAAGTAAAGTAATTTACATGGCGTTTCTCAATGACATGCAGGTCATACAAAAAATAAAGACAACTCCTATGGCTCCTGCCGGTTGTCATACTCATCGACATGCAAGTCGTGATTCCTATTACAATAGCATGAACATCTCATACATCACATATATATCATTCATCATTCATCACAACTTTGGCCATATCATATCACAAAGCACTTGCTGCAAAAACAAGTTAGACGTCCTCTAATTGTTGTTGCAAGTTTTACGTGGCTGAAATAGGGTTCTAGCAAGAACGTTTTCTCACCTACGTGAAAGCCACAACGTGATTTGTCAACTTCTATTTACCCTTCATAAGGACCCTTTTCATCGAATCCGCTCCAACTAAAGTGGGAGAGACAGACACCCGCCAGCCACCTTATGCAACTAGTGCATGTTAGTCGGTGGAACCGGTCTCACGTAAGCGTACGTGTAAGGTTGGTCCGGGCCGCTTCATCCCACAATACCGTTGAAGCAAGATAAGACTAGTAGCGGCAAGAAAGTTGACAACATCTACGCCCACAATAAATTGTGTTCTACTCGCGCAAGAAGAATTACACATAGACCTAGCTCATGATGCCACTGTTGGGGAACGTTGCAGAAAACAAAAAAATTCCTACGGTTTCACCAAGATCCATCTATGAGTTCATCTAGCAACGAGTGATCGGATACATCTACATACCTTTGTAGATTGCGAGCGGAAGCGTTCAAAGAACGGGGATGAGGGAGTCATACTCGACGTGATCCAAATCACCGGAGATCCTAGCGTCGAACGGACGGCACCTCCGCGTTCAACACACGTACAGTCAGCGTAACGTCTCCTCCTTCTTGGTCCAGCAAGGGGGAAGGAGAGGTTGATGAAGATCCAGCAGCACGACGGCGTGGTGGTGGATGCAGGGCGTCACAGCAGCAGGGCTTCGCCATATACTGCGAGAGAGAGAGGTGTAGCAGGGGAGAGGGAGGCGCCAAGACTCAAGGTGTGTCTGCCCCCTCCCTCCCCCCCCTTTTATATAGGCTCCCCTAGGGGGGGCGCCGGCCCTAGGAGATGGGATCTCCTAGGGGGGCGGCGGCCAGGGCTGGAGTAGCCCCCAAGGCAAGGTGGGGCGCCCCACACCCCTAGGGTTCCAACCCTAGGCGCATGGGGTGGGCCTAGGGGGGCGCACCAGCCCATTATGGGCTGGTTCCCCTCCCCACTTTGGCCCATGGGGCCCTCCGGGATGGGTGGTCCCACCCGGTGGACCCCCGGGACCCTTCCGGTGGTCCCAGTACAATACCGGTGACCCCGAAACTTGTCCCGATGGCCGAAACAGCACTTCCTATATATAATTCTTTACCTCCAGACCATTCCGAAACTCCTCGTGACGTCCGGGATCTCATCCGGGACTCCGAACAATATTCGGGTTACTGCATATACATATCTTTACAACCCTAGCATCACCGCACCTTAAGTGTGTAGACCCTACGGGTTCGGGAGACATGTAGACATGACCGAGGCGACTCTCCGATCAATAACCAACAGCGGGATCTGGATACCCATGTTGGCTCCCACATGCTCCTCGATGATCTCATCGGATGAACCACGATGTCAAGGATTCAAGCAACCCCGTATACAATTCCCTTTGTCAATCGATATGTTACTTGCCCGAGATTCGATCGTCGGTATCCCAATACCTTGTTCAATCTCGTTACTGGCAAGTCACTTCACTCATACCGTAATGCATGATCCCTTGACCAGACACTTGGTCACTTTGAGCTCATAATGATGATGCATTACCGAGTGGGCCCAGTGATACCTCTCCGTCATATGGAGTGACAAATCCCAGTCTTGATCCGTGTCAACCCAACAGACACTTTCGGAGATACCCGTAGCATACCTTTATAGTCACCCAGTTACGTTGTGACGTTTGGTACACCCAAAGCACTCCTACGGTATCCGGGAGTTACACGATCTCATGGTCTAAGGAAAGGATACTTGACATTGGAAAAACTCTAGCAAACGAACTATACGATCTTATGCTATGTTTAGGATTGGGTCTTGTCCATCACATCATTCTCCTAATGATGTGATCTCGTTATCAATGACATCCAATGTCCATAGTCAGGAAACCACGACTATCTGTTGATCAATGAGCTAGTCAACTAGAGGCTTACTAGGGACATGTTGGTGTCTATTATTCACACATGTATTACGATTTCCGGATAACACAATTATAGCATGAATAAAGACAATTATCATGAACAAGGAAATATAATAATAATGCTTTTATTATTGCCTCTAGGGCATATTTCCAACAGTCTCCCACTTGCACTATAGTCAATAATCTAGTTACATTGTGATGAATCGAACACCCATGGAATTCTGGTGTTGATCATGTTTTGCTCTAGGGAGAGGTTTAGTCAACGGATCTGCTACATTCAGGTCCGTATGTACTTTAAAAATATCAATGTCTCCATCTTGAACATTTTCACGAATGGAGTTGAAGCGACGCTTGATGTGCCTGGTCTTCTTGTGAAACCTGGCCTCCTTGGCAAGTGCAATAGCTCCAGTGTTGTCACAGAAGAGTTTGATTGGCCCCGACGCATTGGGTATGACTCCTAGGTCGGTGATGAACTCCTTCATCCAAATTGCTTCATGCGCTGCCTCCGAGGCTGCCATGTACTCCGCTTCACATGTAGATCCCGCCACGATGCTCTTCTTGCAACTGCGCCAGCTTACTGCCCCACCATTCAAAATATACACGTATCCGGTTTGTGACTTAGAGTCATCCAGATCTGTGTCGAAGCTAGCGTCGACGTAACCTTTTACGACGAGCTCTTCGTCACCTCCATAAACGAGAAACATTTCCTTAGTCCTTTTCAGGTACTTCAGGATATTCTTGACCGTTGTCCAGTGTTCCTTACCGGGATTACTTTGGTACCTTCCTACCAAACTTACGGCAAGGTTTACATCAGGTCTGGTACACAGCATGGCATACATGATAGAACCTATGGCTGAGGCATAGGGGATGACACTCATCTCTTCTATATCTTCTGCCGTGGTCGGACATTGAGCTGAGCTCAATTTCACACCTTGCAACACATGCAAGAACCCCTTCTTAGACTGATCCATATTGAACTTCTTCAATATCTTATCAAGGTATGTGCTTTGTGAAAGACCTATGAGCCATCTTGATCTATCTCTATAGATCTTGATGCCTAATATATAAGCAGCTTCTCCAAGGTCCTTCATTGAAAAACTCTTATTCAAGTAGGCCTTAATGCTGTCCAAGAGTTCTATATCATTTCCCATCAAAAGTATGTCATCTACATATAATATGAGAAATGCTACAGAGCTCCCACTCACTTTCTTGTAAACGCAGGCTTCTCCATAAGTCTGCGTAAACCCAAACGCTTTGATCATCTCATCAAAGCGAATGTTCCAACTCCGAGATGCTTGCACCAGCCCATAAATCGAGCGTTGGAGCTTGCACACCTTGTCAGCATTCTTAGGATCGACAAAACCTTCCGGTTGCATCATATACAATTCTTCCTTAAGGAAACCATTAAGGAATGCCGTTTTGACGTCCATTTGCCATATCTCATAATCATAGTATGCGGCAATTGCTAACATAATTCGGACAGACTTCAGCTTCGCTACCGGTGAGAAAGTCTCATCGTAGTCAACCCCTTGAACTTGTCGATAACCCTTAGCGACAAGCCGAGCTTTATGGATGGTCACATTACCATCCACGTCTATCTTCTTCTTAAAGATCCATTTATTTTCTATGGCTCGCCGATCATCAGGCAAGTCAGTCAAAGTCCATACTTCATTTTCATACATGGATCCTATCTTGGATTTCATGGCTTCTAGCCATTTGTCGGAATCCGGGCCCGCCATCGCTTCTTCATAGTTCGAAGGTTCACCGTTGTATAACAACATGATTTCCAAGACAGGGTTGCCGTACCACTCTGGTGCTGAACGTGTCCTTGTGGACCTTCGAATTTCAGTAGGAGCTTGATCAGAAGTATCTTGATCATCGTCATTAACTTCCTCTCTAGTTGGTGTAGGCACCTCAGGAACATTTTCTTGAGTTGCGCCATTTTCCGGTTCAAGAGGTAATACTTCATCAAGTTCTACTTTCTTCCCACTTACTTCTTTCGAGAGAAACTCCTTCTCTAGAAAGGATCCATTCTTGGCAACAAAGATCTTGCCTTCGGATCTGAGGTAGAAGGTATACCCAATAGTTTCTTTAGGGTATCCTATGAAGACGCATTTTTCCGACTTGGGTTCGAGCTTTTCAGGTTGTAGTTTCTTGACATAAGCATCGCATCCCCAAACTTTTAGAAACGACAGCTTAGGTTTCTTCCCAAACCATAATTCATACGGTGTCGTCTCAACGGATTTCGACGGAGCCCTATTTAAAGTGAATGCGGCAGTCTCTAAACCATAGCCCCAAAAAGATAGCAGTAAATCGGTAAGAGACATCATAGATCGCACCATATCTAATAGAGTGTGATTACGATGTTTGGACACACCATTACGCTGAGGTGTTCCAGGCGGCGTGAGTTGTGAAACTATTCCACATTTTCTTAAGTGTGTGCCAAATTCGTGACTCAAGTATTCTCCTCCACGATCTGATCGCAAAAACTTGATTTTTCTGTCACGTTGATTCTCAACCTCACTCTGAAATTCCTTGAACTTTTCAAAGGTTTCAGACTTGTGTTTCCTCAAGTAGACATACCCATATCTACTCAAGTCATCAGTGAGGGTGAGAACATAACGATAGCCACCGCGAGCCGCAACGCTCATTGGACCGCACACATCAGTATGTATGATTTCCAATAAGTTGGTTGCTCGCTCCATTGTTCCTGAGAACGGAGTCTTGGTCATTTTACCCATGAGGCATGGTTCGCATGTGTCAAATGATTCATAATCAAGAGACTCTAAAAGTCCATCTGCATGGAGCTTCTTCATGCATTTGACACCTATGTGACCAAGGCGGCAGTGCCACAAGTATGTGGGACTATCATTATCAATTTACATCTTTTGGTATTCACACTATGAACATGTGTAGCAGTACGCTCGAGATTCATTAAGAATAAACCATTCACCATTGGAGCATGACCATAGAACATATCTCTCATATAAATAGAACAACCATTATTCTCAGATTTAAATGAGTAGCCATCTCGAATTAAACGAGATCCCGATACAATGTTCATGCTCAAAGCTGGCACTAAATAACAATTATTAAGGTTTAAAACTAATCCCGAAGGTAAATGTAGAGGTAGCGTGCCGACGGCGATCACATTGACCTTGGAACCATTCCCGACGCGCATCGTCACCTCGTCCTTTGCCAGTCTCCGCTTATTCCGCAGCTCCTGCTTTGAGTTACAAATGTGAGCAACTGCACCGGTATCAAATACCCAGGAGCTACTACGAGTACTGGTAAGGTACACATCAATTACATGTATATCACATATACCTTTTGTTTTGCCGGCCTTCTTGTCCGCTAAGTATTTGGGGCAGTTCCGCTTCCAGTGACCACTTCCCTTGCAATAAAAGCACTCAGTCTCGGGCTTGGGTCCATTCTTTGGCTTCTTCCCGGCAGCTTGCTTGCCGGACGCGGCAACTTCCTTGTCGTCCTTCTTGAAGTTCTTTTTACCCTTGCCCTTCTTGAACTTAGTGGTTTTATTCACCATCAACACTTGATGTTCCTTCTTGACTTCTACCTCTGCTGATTTCAGCATTGAAAATAACTCAGGAATGGTCTTTTCCATCCCCTGCATATTGAAGTTCATCACAAAGCTCTTGTAGCTTGGTGGAAGCGACTGGAGGATTCTGTCAATGACCGCATCATCCGGGAGATTTCCCAGCTGAGTCAAGCGGTTATGTAACCCAGACATAGTGAGTATGTGTTCACTGACAGAACTATTTTCCTCCATCTTACAGCTGAAGAATTTGTCGGAGACTTCATATCTCTCGACCCGGGCATGAGCTTGAAAAACCATTTTCAGCTCTTCGAACATCTCATATGCTCCATGTCTCTCAAAACGCTTTTGGAGCCCCGGCTCTAAGCTGTAAAGCATGCCGCACTGAACGAGGGAGTAGTCATCAGCACGTGTCTGCCAAGCGTTCATAACGTCTTGGTTCTGTGGGACGGGTGCGTCACCTAGCGGTGCTAGTAGGACATAATCTTTCTTGGCAGCTATGAGGATGATCCTCAAGTTCCGGACCCAGTCCGTATAGTTGATGCCATCGTCTTTCAGCTTGGTTTTCTCTAGGAACGTGTTGAAGTTGAGGACAACGTTGGCCATTTGATCTACAAGACATATTGTAACGATTTTAGACTAAGTTTATGATAATTAAGTTCATCTAATCAAATTATTCAATGAACTCCCACTTAGATAGACATCCCTCTTTTAGTCATCTAAGTATAACATGATCCGAGTCAACTAGGCCGTGTCCGATCATCACGTGAGACGGACTAGTCAACATCGGTGAACATCTTCATGCTGATCGTACCTTCTATACGACTCATGCTCGACCTTTCGGTCTTCTGTGTTCCGAGGCCATGTCTGTACATGCTAGGCTCGTCAAGTCAACCTAAGTGTTTGCATGTGTAAATCTGTCTTACACCCGTTGTATGTGAACATCGGAATCTAACACAATCGATCTTCACGTGGTGCTTCGAAACAACGAACTGTCGCAACGGTGCACAGTTAGGGGGAACACTTCCTTGAAATTATTACGAGGGATCATCTTATTTACTACCTCGTTCTAAGTAAACAAGATGCAAAACATGATAAACATCACATGCAATCAAATAATAATAGTGACATGATATGGCCAATATCACATAGCTCCTTTGATCTCCATCTTGGGGCTCCATGATCATCTTGTCACCGGCTTGACACCATGATCTCCATCATCATGATCTCCATCATCGTGTCTCCATGAAGTTGCTCGCCAACTATTACTTCTACTACTATGGCTAACGCGTTTAGTAATAAAGTAAAGTAATTTACATGGCGTTTCTCAATGACACGCAGGTCATACAAAAAATGAAGACAACTCCTATGGCTCCTGCCGGTTGTCATACTCATCGACATGCAAGTCGTGATTCCTATTACAATAGCATGAACATCTCATACATCACATATATATCATTCATCATACATCACAACTTTGGCCATATCATATCACAAAGCACTTACTGCAAAAACAAGTTAGACGTCCTCTAATTGTTGTTGCAAGTTTTACGTGGCTGAAATAGGGTTCTAGCAAGAACGTTTTCTCACCTACGTGAAAGCCACAACGTGATTTGTCAACTTCTATTTACCCTTCATAAGGACCCTTTTCATCGAATCCGCTCCAACTAAAGTGGGAGAGACAGACACCCGCCAGCCACCTTATGCAACTAGTGCATGTTAGTCGGTGGAACCGGTCTCACGTAAGCGTACGTGTAAGGTTGGTCCGGGTCGCTTCATCCCACAATACCGTTGAAGCAAGATAAGACTAGTAGCGGCAAGAAAGTTGACAACATCTACGCCCACAATAAATTGTGTTCTACTCGCGCAAGAAGAACTACACATAGACCTAGCTCATGATGCCACTGTTGGGGAACGTTGCAGAAAACAAAAAATTTCCTACGGTTTCACCAAGATCCATCTATGAGTTCATCTAGCAACGAATGATCGGATACATCTACATACCTTTGTAGATCGCGAGCGGAAGCGTTCAAAGAACGGGGATGAGGGAGTCGTACTAGACGTGATCCAAATCACCGGAGATCCTAGCGCTGAACGGACGGCACCTCCGTGTTCAACACACGTACGGTCAGCGTAACGTCTCCTCCTTCTTGGTCCAGCAAGGGGGAAGGAGAGGTTGATGAAGATCCAGCAGCATGACGGCGTGGTGGTGGATGCAGGGCATCACAGCAGCAGGGCTTCGCCGTATACTGCGAGAGAGAGAGGTGTAGCAGGGGAGAGGGAGGCGCCAAGACTCAAGGTGTGTCTGTCCCCTCCCACCCCTCTTTTATATAGGCTCCCCTGGGGGGCGCCGGCCCGAACCCGTAGGGTCTACACACTTAAGGTTCGGTGATGCTAGGGTTGTAAAGATATGTATATGCAGTAACCTGAATGTTGTTCGGAGTCCCGGATGAGATCCCGGACGTCACGAGGAGTTTCGGAATGGTCCAGAGGTAAAGAATTATATATAGGAAGTGCTGTTTCGGCCATCGGGACAAGTTTCGAGGTCACCGGTATTGTACCGGGACCACCGGAAGGGTCCCGGGGGTCCACCGGGTGGGACCACCCATCCTGGAGGGCCCCATGGGCCAAAGTGGGGAGGGGAACCAGCCCATAGTGGGCTGGTGCGCCCCCCTAGGCCCACCCCATGCGCCTAGGGTTGGAACCCTGCGGGTGGGGGGCGCCCCACCTTGCCTTGGGGGCTACTCCAGCCCTGGCCGCCGCCCCCCTAGGAGATTCCCATCTCCTAGGGCCGGCGCCCCCCAGGGGAGCCTATATAAAAGAGGGGAGGGAGGGGCAGACACACCTTGAGTCTTGGCGCCTCCCTCTCCCCTGCTACACCTCTCTCTCTCGCAGTATATGGCGAAGCCCTGCTGCTGTGACGCCCTGCATCCACCACCACGCCGTCATGCTGCTGGATCTTCATCAACCTCTCCTTCCCCCTTGCTGGACCAAGAAGGAGGAGACGTTACGCTGACCGTACGTGTGTTGAACACGGAGGTGCCGTCCATTCGGCGCTAGGATCTCCGGTGATTTGGATCACGTCGAGTACGACTCCCTCATCCCCGTTCTTTGAACGCTTCCGCTCGCGATCTACAAAGGTATGTAGATGTATCCAATAACTCATTGCTAGATGAACTCATAGATGGATCTTGGTGAAACCGTAGGAAATTTTTTGTTTTCTGCAACGTTCCCCAACAGTGGCATCATGAGCTAGGTCTATGTGTAGTTCTTCTTGCGCGAGTAGAACACAATTTATTGTGGGTGTAGATGTTGTCAACTTTCTTGCCGCTACTAGTCTTATCTTGCTTCAACGGTATTGTGGGATCAAGCGGCCCAGACCAACCTTACACGTACGCTTACGTGAGACCGGTTCCACCGACTAACATGCACTAGTTGCATAAGGTGGCTGGCGGGTGTCTGTCTCTCCCACTTTAGTTGGAGCGGATTCGATGAAAAGGGTCCTTATGAAGGGTAAATAGAAGTTGACAAATCACGTTGTGGCTTTCACGTAGGTGAGAAAACGTTCTTGCTAGAACCCTATTTCAGCCACGTAAAACTTGCAACAACAATTAGAGGACGTCTAACTTGTTTTTGCAGTAAGTGCTTTGTGATATGATATGGCCAAAGTTGTGATGTATGATGAATGATATCTATGTGATGTATGAGATGTTCATGCTATTGTAATAGGAATCACGACTTGCATGTCGATGAGTATGACAACCGGCAGGAGCCATAGGAGTTGTCTTTATTTTTTGTATGACCTGCGTGTCATTGAGAAACGCCATGTAAATTACTTTACTTTATTGCTAAACGTGTTAGCCTTAGTAGTAGAAGTAATAGTTGGCGAGCAACTTCATGGAGACACGATGATGGAGATCATGATGATGGAGATCATGGTGTCAAGCCGGTGACGAGATGATCATGGAGCCCCAAGATGGAGATCAAAGGAGCTATGTGATATTCGCCATATCATGTCACTATTATTATTTGATTGCATGTGATATTTATCATGTTTTGCATCTTGTTTACTTAGAACGACGGTAGTAAATAAGATGATCCCTCGTAATAATTTCAAGAAAGTGTTCCCCCTAACTGTGCACCGTTGCGACAGTTCGTTGTTTCGAAGCACCACGTGAAGATCGGGTGTGTTAGATTCCGACGTTCACATACAACGGGTGTAAGACAGATTTACACATGCAAACACTTATGTTGACTTGACGAGCCTAGCATGTACAAACATGGCCTCGGAACACAGAAGACCGAAAGGTCGAGCATGAGTCGTATAGAAGGTACGGTCAACATGAAGATGTTCACCGATGTTGACTAGTCCGTCTCACGTGATGATCGGACACGGCCTAGTTGACTCGGATCATGTTATACTTAGATGACTAAAAGAGGGATGTCTATCTAAGTGGGAGTTCATTGAATAATTTGATTAGATGAACTTAATTATCATAAACTTAGTCTAAAATCGTTACAATATGTCTTGTAGATCAAATGGCCAACGTTGTCCTCAACTTCAACGCGTTCCTAGAGAAAACCAGGCTGAAAGACGATGGCAGCAACTATACGGACTGGGTCCGGAACCTGAGGATCATCCTCATAGCTGCCAAGAAAGATTATGTCCTACTAGCACCGCTAGGTGACGCACCCGTCCCACAGAACCAAGATGTTATGAACGCTTGGCAGACACGTGCTGATGACTACTCCCTCGTTCAGTGCGGCATGCTTTACAGCTTAGAGCCGGGGCTCCAAAAGCGTTTTGAGAGACATGGAGCATATGAGATGTTCGAAGAGCTGAAAATGGTTTTTCAAGCTCATGCCCGGGTCGAGAGATATGAAGTCTCCGACAAATTCTTCAGCTGTAAGATGGAGGAAAATAGTTCTGTCAGAACACATACTCACTATGTCTGGGTTACATAACCGCTTGACTCAGCTGGGAGTTAATCTCCCGGATGATGCGGTCATTGACAGAATCCTCCAGTCGCTTCCACCAAGCTACAAGAGCTTTGTGATGAACTTCAATATGCAGGGGATGGAAAAGACCATTCCTGAGTTATTTTCAATGCTGAAATCAGCAGAGGTAGAAGTCAAGAAGGAACATCAAGTGTTGATGGTGAATAAAACCACTAAGTTCAAGAAGGGCAAGGGTAAAAAGAACTTCAAGAAGGACGGCAAGGAAGTTGCCGCGTCCGGCAAGCAAGCTGCCGGGAAGAAGCCAAAGAATGGACCCAAGCCTGAGACTGAGTGCTTTTATTGCAAGGGAAGTGGTCACTGGAAGCGGAACTGCCCAAAATACTTAGCGGACAAGAAGGCCGGCAAAACAAAAGGTATATGGGATATACATGTAATTGATGTGTACCTTACCAGTACTCGTAGTAGCTCCTGGGTATTTGATACCGGTGCAGTTCCTCACATTTGTAACTCAAAGCAGGAGCTGTGGAATAAGTGGAGACTGGCAAAGGACGAGGTGACGATGCGCGTCGGGAATGGTTCCAAGGTCAATGTGATCGCCGTCGGCACGCTACCTCTACATTTACCTTCGGGATTAGTTTTAAACCTTAATAATTGTTATTTAGTGCCAGCTTTGAGCATGAACATTGTTTCGGGATCTCGTTTAATTCGAGATGGCTACTCATTTAAATCCGAGAATAATGGTTGTTCTATTTATATGAGAGATATGTTCTATGGTCATGCTCCGATGGTGAATGGTTTATTCTTAATGAATCTCGAGCGTACTGCTACACATGTTCATAGTGTGAATACCAAAAGATGTAAAGTTGATAATGATAGTCCCACATACTTGTGGCACTGCCGCCTTGGTCACATAGGTGTCAAACGCATGAAGAAGCTCCATGCAGATGGACTTTTAGAGTCTCTTGATTATGAATCATTTGACACATGTGAACCATGCCTCATGGGTAAAATGACCAAGACTCCGTTCTCAGGAACAATGGAGCGAGCAACCAACTTATTGGAAATCATACATACTGATGTGTGCGGTCCAATGAGCGTTGAGGCTCGCGGTGGCTATCGTTATGTTCTCACCCTCACTGATGACTTGAGTAGATATGGGTATGTCTACTTGAATGAAACACAAGTCTGAAACCTTTGAAAAGTTCAAGGAATTTCAGAGTGAGGTTGAGAATCAACGTGACAGAAAAATCAAGTTTTTGCGATCAGATCGTGGAGGAGAATACTTGAGTCACGAATTTGGCACACACTTAAGAAAATGTGGAATAGTTTCACAACTCACGCCGCCTGGAACACCTCAGCGTAATGGTGTGTCCGAATGTCGTAATCGCACTCTATTAGATATGGTGCGATCTATGATGTCTCTTACCGATTTACCGCTATCTTTTTGGGGCTATGCTTTAGAGACTGCCGCATTCACTTTAAATAGGGCTCCGTCGAAATCCGTTGAGACGACACCGTATGAATTATGGTTTGGGAAGAAACCTAAGCTGTCGTTTCTAAAAGTTTGGGGATGTGATGCTTATGTCAAGAAACTACAACCTGAAAAGCTCGAACCCATGTCGGAAAAATGCGTCTTCATAGGATACCCTAAAGAAACTATTGGGTATACCTTCTACCTCAGATCCGAAGGCAAGATCTTTGTTGCCAAGAATGGATCCTTTCTAGAGAAGGAGTTTCTCTCGAAAGAAGTAAGTGGGAGGAAAGTAGAACTTGATGAAGTATTACCTCTTGAACCGGAAAATGGCGCAACTCAAGAAAATATTCCTGAGGTGCCTACACCAACTAGAGAGGAAGTTAATGATGATGATCAAGATACTTCTGATCAAGCTCCTACTGAAATTCGAAGGTCCACAAGGACACGTTCCGCACCAGAGTGGTACGGCAACCCTGTCTTGGAAATCATGTTGTTAGACAACGGTGAACCTTCGAACTATGAAGAAGCGATGGCGGGCCCGGATTCCGACAAATGGCTAGAAGCCATGAAATCCGAGATAGGATCCATGTATGAAAACGAAGTATGGACTTTGACTAACTTGCCCGATGATCGGCGAGCCATAGAAAATAAATGGATCTTTAAGAAGAAGACAGACGCGGATGGTAATGTGACCATCCATAAAGCTCGGCTTGTCGCTAAGGGTTATCGACAAGTTCAAGGGGTTGACTACGATGAGACTTTCTCACCGGTAGCGAAGCTGAAGTCTGTCCGAATTATGTTAGCAATTGCCGCATACTCAAGGTATTGCCGCAATACCTTGAGTATGCGGCAATTGCTAACATAATTCGGACAGACTTCAGCTTCGCTACCGGTGAGAAAGTCTCATCGTAGTCAACCCCTTGAACTTGTCGATAACCCTTAGCGACAAGTCGAGCTTTATGGATGGTCACATTACCATCCACGTCTATTTTCTTCTTAAAGATCCATTTATTTTCTATGGCTCGCCGATCATCAGGCAAGTCAGTCAAAGTCCATACTTCATTTTCATACATGGATCCTATCTTGGATTTCATGGCTTCTAGCCATTTGTCGGAATCCGGGCCCGCCATCGCTTCTTCATAGTTCGAAGGTTCACCGTTGTATAACAACATGATTTCCAAGACAGGGTTGCCGTACCACTCTAGTGCGGAACGTGTCCTTGTGGACCTTCGAATTTCAGTAGGAGCTTGATCAGAAGTATCTTGATCATCGTCATTAACTTCCTCTCTAGTTGGTGTAGGCACCTCAGGAACATTTTCTTGAGTTGCGCCATTTTCCGGTTCAAGAGGTAATACTTCATCAAGTTCTACTTTCTTCCCACTTACTTCTTTCGAGAGAAACTCCTTCTCTAGAAAGGATCCATTCTTGGCAACAAAGATCTTGCCTTCGGATCTGAGGTAGAAGGTATACCCAATAGTTTCTTTAGGGTATCCTATGAAGACGCATTTTTCCGACTTGGCTTCGAGCTTTTCAGGTTGTAGTTTCTTGACATAAGCATCGCATCCCCAAACTTTTAGAAACGACAGCTTAGGTTTCTTCCCAAACCATAATTCATACGGTGTCGTCTCACGGATTTCGACGGAGCCCTATTTAAAGTGAATGCGGCAGTCTCTAAACCATAGCCCCAAAAAGATAGCGGTAAATCGGTAAGAGACATCATAGATCGCACCATATCTAATAGAGTGTGATTACGATGTTTGGACACACCATTACGCTGAGGTGTTCCAGGCGGCGTGAGTTGTGAAACTATTCCACATTTTCTTAAGTGTGTGCCAAATTCGTGACTCACGTATTCTCCTCCACGATCTGATCGCAAAAACTTGATTTTTCTGTCACGTTGATTCTCAACCTCACTCTGAAATTCCTTGAACTTTTCAAAGGTTTCAGACTTGTGTTTCATCAAGTAGACATACCCATATCTACTCAAGTCATCAGTGAGGGTGAGAACATAACGATAGCCACCGCGAGCCTCAACACTCATTGGACCGCACACATCAGTATGTATGATTTCCAATAAGTTGGTTGCTCGCTCCATTGTTCCTGAGAACGGAGTCTTGGTCATTTTACCCATGAGGCATGGTTCGCATGTGTCAAATGATTCATAATCAAGAGACTCTAAAAGTCCATCTGCATGGAGCTTCTTCATGCGTTTGACACCTATGTGACCAAGGCGGCAGTGCCACAAGTATGTGGGACTATCATTATCAACTTTACATCTTTTGGTATTCACACTATGAACATGTGTAGCAGTACGCTCGAGATTCATTAAGAATAAACCATTCACCATCGGAGCATGACCATAGAACATATCTCTCATATAAATAGAACAACCATTATTCTCAGATTTAAATGAGTAGCCATCTCGAATTAAACGAGATCCCGATACAATGTTCATGCTCAAAGCTGGCACTAAATAACAATTATTAAGGTTTAAAACTAATCCCGAAGGTAAATGTAGAGGTAGCGTGCCGACGGCGATCACATTGACCTTGGAACCATTCCCGACGCGCATCGTCACCTCGTCCTTTGCCAGTCTCCACTTATTCCGCAGCTCCTGCTTTGAGTTACAAATGTGAGCAACTGCACCGGTATCAAATACCCAGGAGCTACTACGAGTACTGGTAAGGTACACATCAATTACATGTATATCACATATACCTTTTGTTTTGCCGGCCTTCTTGTCCGCTAAGTATTTGGGGCAGTTCCGCTTCCAGTGACCACTTCCCTTGCAATAAAAGCACTCAGTCTCGGGCTTGGGTCCATTCTTTGGCTTCTTCCCGGCAGCTTGCTTGCCGGACGCGGCAACTTCCTTGCCGTCCTTCTTGAAGTTCTTTTTACCCTTGCCCTTCTTGAACTTAGTGGTTTTATTCACCATCAACACTTGATGTTCCTTCTTGACTTCTACCTCTGCTGATTTCAGCATTGAAAATAACTCAGGAATGGTCTTTTCCATCCCCTGCATATTGAAGTTCATCACAAAGCTCTTGTAGCTTGGTGGAAGCGACTGGAGGATTCTGTCAATGACCGCATCATCCGGGAGATTAACTCCCAGCTGAGTCAAGCGGTTATGTAACCCAGACATAGTGAGTATGTGTTCACTGACAGAACTATTTTCCTCCATCTTACAGCTGAAGAATTTGTCGGAGACTTCATATCTCTCGACCCGGGCATGAGCTTGAAAAACCATTTTCAGCTCTTCGAACATCTCATATGCTCCATGTCTCTCAAAACGCTTTTGGAGCCCCGGCTCTAAGCTGTAAAGCATGCCGCACTGAACGAGGGAGTAGTCATCAGCACGTGTCTGCCAAGCGTTCATAACGTCTTGGTTCTGTGGGACGGGTGCATCACCTAGCGGTGCTAGTAGGACATAATCTTTCTTGGCAGCTATGAGGATGATCCTCAGGTTCCGGACCCAGTCCGTATAGTTGATGCCATCGTCTTTCAGCTTGGTTTTCTCTAGGAACGCGTTGAAGTTGAGGACAACGTTGGCCATTTGATCTACAAGACATATTGTAACGATTTTAGACTAAGTTTATGATAATTAAGTTCATCTAATCAAATTATTCAATGAACTCCCACTTAGATAGACATCCCTCTTTTAGTCATCTAAGTATAACATGATCCGAGTCAACTAGGCCGTGTCCGATCATCACGTGAGACGGACTAGTCAACATCGGTGAACATCTTCATGCTGATCGTACCTTCTATACGACTCATGCTCGACCTTTCGGTCTTCTGTGTTCCGAGGCCATGTCTGTACATGCTAGGCTCGTCAAGTCAACCTAAGTGTTTGCATGTGTAAATCTGTCTTACACCCGTTGTATGTGAACGTCGGAATCTAACACACCCGATCTTCACGTGGTGCTTCGAAACAACGAACTGTCGCAACGGTGCACAGTTAGGGGGAACACTTCCTTGAAATTATTACGAGGGATCATCTTATTTACTACCTCGTTCTAAGTAAACAAGATGCAAAACATGATAAACATCACATGCAATCAAATAATAATAGTGACATGATATGGCCAATATCACATAGCTCCTTTGATCTCCATCTTGGGCTCCATGATCATCTTGTCACCGGCTTGACACCATGATCTCCATCATCATGATCTCCATCATCGTTCCATGAAGTTGCTCGCCAACTATTACTTCTACTACTATGGCTAACGCGTTTAGCAATAAAGTAAAGTAATTTACATGGCGTTTCTCAATGACACGCAGGTCATACAAAAAATAAGACAACTCCTATGGCTCCTGCCGGTTGTCATACTCATCGACATGCAAGTCGTGATTCCTATTACAATAGCATGAACATCTCATACATCACATATATATCATTCATCATACATCACAACTTTGGCCATATCATATCACAAAGCACTTACTGCAAAAAAAGTTAGACGTCCTCTAATTGTTGTTGCAAGTTTTACGTGGCTGAAATAGGGTTCTAGCAAGAACGTTTTCTCACCTACGTGAAAGCCACAGCGTGATTTGTCAACTTCTATTTACCCTTCATAAGGACCCTTTTCATCGAATCCGCTCCAACTAAAGTGGGAGAGACAGACACCCGCCAGCCACCTTATGCAACTAGTGCATGTTAGTCGGTGGAACCGGTCTCACGTAAGCGTACGTGTAAGGTTGGTCCGGGTCGCTTCATCCCACAATACCGTTGAAGCAAGATAAGACTAGTAGCGGCAAGAAAGTTGACAACATCTACGCCCACAATAAATTGTGTTCTACTCGCGCAAGAAGAACTACACATAGACCTAGCTCATGATGCCACTGTTGGGGAACGTTGCAGAAAACAAAAAATTTCCTACGATTTCACCAAGATCCATCTATGAGTTCATCTAGCAACGAATGATCGGATACATCTACATACCTTTGTAGATCGCGAGCGGAAGCGTTCAAAGAACGGGGATGAGGGAGTCGTACTAGACGTGATCCAAATCACCGGAGATCCTAGCGCCGAACGGACGGCACCTCCGTGTTCAACACACGTACGGTCAGCGTAACGTCTCCTCCTTCTTGGTCCAGCAAGGGGGAAGGAGAGGTTGATGAAGATCCAGCAGCATGACGGCGTGGTGGTGGATGCAGGGCATCACAGCAGCAGGGCTTCGCCGTATACTGCGAGAGAGAGAGGTGTAGCAGGGGAGAGGGAGGCGCCAAGACTCAAGGTGTGTCTGCCCCCTCCCACCCCTCTTTTATATAGGCTCCCCTGGGGGGCGCCGGCCCGAACCCGTAGGGTCTACACACTTAAGGTTCGGTGATGCTAGGGTTGTAAAGATATGTATATGCAGTAACCTGAATGTTGTTCGGAGTCCCGGATGAGATCCCGGACGTCACGAGGAGTTTCGGAATGGTCCAGAGGTAAAGAATTATATATAGGAAGTGCTGTTTCGGCCATCGGGACAAGTTTCGAGGTCACCGGTATTGTACCGGGACCACCGGAAGGGTCCCGGGGGTCCACCGGGTGGGACCACCCATCCTGGAGGGCCCCATGGGCCAAAGTGGGGAGGGGAACCAGCCCATAGTGGGCTGGTGCGCCCCCCTAGGCCCACCCCATGCGCCTAGGGTTGGAACCCTGCGGGTGGGGGGCGCCCCACCTTGCCTTGGGGGCTACTCCAGCCCTGGCCGCCGCCCCCCTAGGAGATTCCCATCTCCTAGGGCCGGCGCCCCCCAGGGGAGCCTATATAAAAGAGGGGGGGGAGGGGCAGACACACCTTGAGTCTTGGCGCCTCCCTCTCCCCTGCTACACCTCTCTCTCTCGCAGTATATGGCGAAGCCCTGCTGCTGTGACGCCCTGCATCCACCACCACGCCGTCATGCTGTTGGATCTTCATCAACCTCTCCTTCCCCCTTGCTGGACCAAGAAGGAGGAGACGTTACGCTGACCGTACGTGTGTTGAACACGGAGGTGCCGTCCATTCGGCGCTAGGATCTCCGGTGATTTGGATCACGTCGAGTACGACTCCCTCATCCCCGTTCTTTGAACGCTTCCGCTCGCGATCTACAAAGGTATGTAGATGTATCCGATAACTCGTTGCTAGATGAACTCATAGATGGATCTTGGTCAAACCGTAGGAAATTTTTTGTTTTCTGCAACGTTCCCCAACAGTGGCATCATGAGCTAGGTCTATGTGTAGTTCTTCTTGCGCGAGTAGAACACAATTTATTGTGGGCGTAGATGTTGTCAACTTTCTTGCCGCTACTAGTCTTATCTTGCTTCAACGGTATTGTGGGATGAAGCGGCCCAGACCAACCTTACACGTACGCTTACGTGAGACCGGTTCCACCGACTAACATACACTAGTTGCATAAGGTGGCTGGCGGGTGTCTGTCTCTCCCACTTTAGTTGGAGCGGATTCGATGAAAAGGGTCCTTATGAAGGGTAAATAGAAGTTGACAAATCACGTTGTGGCTTTCACGTAGGTAAGAAAACGTTCTTGCTAGAACCCTATTTCAGCCACGTAAAACTTGCAACAACAATTAGAGGACGTCTAACTTGTTTTTGCAGTAAGTGCTTTGTGATATGATATGGCCAAAGTTGTGATGTATGATGAATGATATATATGTGATGTATGAGATGTTCATGCTATTGTAATAGGAATCACGACTTGCATGTCGATGAGTATGACAACCGGCAGGAGCCATAGGAGTTGTCTTTATTTTTTGTATGACCTGCGTGTCATTGAGAAACGCCATGTAAATTACTTTACTTTATTGCTAAACGTGTTAGCCATAGTAGTAGAAGTAATAGTTGGCGAGCAACTTCATGGAGACACGATGATGGAGATCATGATGATGGAGATCATGGTGTCAAGCCGGTGACAAGATGATCATGGAGCCCCAAGATGGAGATCAAAGGAGCTATGTGATATTCGCCATATCATGTCACTATTATTATTTGATTGCATGTGATATTTATCATGTTTTGCATCTTGTTTACTTAGAACGACGGTAGTAAATAAGATGATCCCTCGTAATAATTTCAAGAAAGTGTTCCCCCTAACTGTGCACCGTTGCGACAGTTTGTTGTTTCGAAGCACCACGTGAAGATCGGGTGTGTTAGATTCCGACGTTCACATACAACGGGTGTAAGACAGATTTACACATGCAAACACTTAGGTTGACTTGACGAGCCTAGCATGTACAAACATGGCCTCGGAACACAGAAGACCGAAAGGTCGAGCATGAGTCGTATAGAAGGTACGATCAACATGAAGATGTTCACCGATGTTGACTAGTCCGTCTCACGTGATGATCGGACACGGCCTAGTTGACTCGGATCATGTTATACTTAGATGACTAAAAGAGGGATGTCTATCTAAGTGGGAGTTCATTGAATAATTTGATTAGATGAACTTAATTATCATAAACTTAGTCTAAAATCGTTACAATATGTCTTGTAGATCAAATGGCCAACGTTGTCCTCAACTTCAACGCGTTCCTAGAGAAAACCAGGCTGAAAGACGATGGCAGAAACTATACGGACTGGGTCCGGAACCTGAGGATCATCCTCATAGCTGCCAAGAAAGATTATGTCCTACTAGCACCGCTAGGTGACGCACCCGTCCCACAGAACCAAGATGTTATGAACGCTTGGCAGACACGTGCTGATGACTACTCCCTCGTTCAGTGCGGCATGCTTTACAGCTTAGAGCCGGGGCTCCAAAAGCGTTTTGAGAGACATGGAGCATATGGGATGTTCGAAGAGCTGAAAATGGTTTTTCAAGCTCATGCCCGGGTCGAGAGATATGAAGTCTCCGACAAATTCTTCAGCTGTAAGATGGAGGAAAATAGTTCTGTCAGAACACATACTCACTATGTCTGGGTTACATAACCGCTTGACTCAGCTGGGAGTTAATCTCCCGGATGATGCGGTCATTGACAGAATCCTCCAGTCGCTTCCACCAAGCTACAAGAGCTTTGTGATGAACTTCAATATGCAGGGGATGGAAAAGACCATTCCTGAGTTATTTTCAATGCTGAAATCAGCAGAGGTAGAAGTCAAGAAGGAACATCAAGTGTTGATGGTGAATAAAACCACTAAGTTCAAGAAGGGCAAGGGTAAAAAGAACTTCAAGAAGGACGGCAAGGAAGTTGCCGCGTCCGGCAAGCAAGCTGCCGGGAAGAAGCCAAAGAATGGACCCAAGCCCGAGACTGAGTGCTTTTATTGCAAGGGAAGTGGTCACTGGAAGCGGAACTGCCCCAAATACTTAGCGGACAAGAAGGCCGGCAAAACAAAAGGTATATGTGATATACATGTAATTGATGTGTACCTTACCAGTACTCGTAGTAGCTCCTGGGTATTTGATACCGGTGCAGTTCCTCACATTTGTAACTCAAAGCAGGAGCTGTGGAATAAGCGGAGACTGGCAAAGGACGAGGTGACGATGCGCGTGGGAATGGTTCCAAGGTCAATGTGATCGCCGTCGGCACGCTACCTCTACATTTACCTTCGGGATTAGTTTTAAACCTTAATAATTGTTATTTAGTGCCAGCTTTGAGCATGAACATTGTATCGGGATCTCGTTTAATTCGAGATGGCTACTCATTTAAATCCGAGAATAATGGTTGTTCTATTTATATGAGAGATATGTTCTATGGTCATGCTCCGATGGTGAATGGTTTATTCTTAATGAATCTCGAGCGTACTGCTACACATGTTCATAGTGTGAATACCAAAAGATGTAAAGTTGATAATGATAGTCCCACATACTTGTGGCACTGCCGCCTTGGTCACATAGGTGTCAAACGCATGAAGAAGCTCCATGCAGATGGACTTTTAGAGTCTCTTGATTATGAATCATTTGACACATGTGAACCATGCCTCATGGGTAAAATGACCAAGACTCCGTTCTCAGGAACAATGGAGCGAGCAACCAACTTATTGGAAATCATACATACTGATGTGTGCGGTCCAATGAGCGTTGAGGCTCGCGGTGGCTATCATTATGTTCTCACCCTCACTGATGACTTGAGTAGATATGGGTATGTCTACTTGATGAAACACAAGTCTGAAACCTTTGAAAAGTTCAAGGAATTTCAGAGTGAGGTTGAGAATCAACGTGACAGAAAAATCAAGTTTTTGCGATCAGATCGTGGAGGAGAATACTTGAGTCACGAATTTGGCACACACTTAAGAAAATGTGGAATAGTTTCACAACTCACGCCGCCTGGAACACCACAGCGTAATGGTGTGTCCGAATGTCGTAATCGCACTCTATTAGATATGGTGCGATCTATGATGTCTCTTACCGATTTACCGCTATCTTTTTGGGGCTATGGTTTAGAGACTGCCGCATTCACTTTAAATAGGGCTCCGTCAAAATCCGTTGAGACGACACCGTATGAATTATGGTTTGGGAAGAAACCTAAGCTGTCGTTTCTAAAAGTTTGGGGATGTGATGCTTATGTCAAGAAACTACAACCTGAAAAGCTCGAACCCAAGTCGGAAAAATGCGTCTTCATAGGATACCCTAAAGAAACTACTGGGTATACCTTCTACCTCAGATCCGAAGGCAAGATCTTTGTTGCCAAGAATGGATCCTTTCTAGAGAAGGAGTTTCTCTCGAAAGAAGTAAGTGGGAAGAAAGTAGAACTTGATGAAGTATTACCTCTTGAACCGGAAAATGGCGCAACTCAAGAAAATATACCTGAGGTGCCTACACCAACTAGAGAGGAAGTTAATGATGATGATCAAGATACTTCTGATCAAGCTCCTACTGAAATTCGAAGGTCCACAAGGACACGTTCCGCACCAGAGTGGTACGGCAACCCTGTCTTGGAAATCATGTTGTTAGACAACGGTGAACCTTCGAACTATGAAGAAGCGATGGCGGGCCCGGATTCCGACAAATGGCTAGAAGCCATGAAATCCGAGATAGGATCCATGTATGAAAACGAAGTATGGACTTTGACTAACTTGCCCGATGATCGGCGAGCCATAGAAAATAAATGGATCTTTAAGAAGAAGACAGACGCGGATGGTAATGTGACCATCCATAAAGCTCGGCTTGTCGCTAAGAGTTATCGACAAGTTCAAGGGGTTGACTACGATGAGACTTTCTCACCGGTAGCGAAGCTGAAGTCCGTCCGAATTATGTTAGCAATTGCCGCATACTATGGTTATGAGATATGGCAAATGGACGTCAAAACGGCATTCCTTAATGGTTTCCTTAAGGAAGAATTGTATATGATGCAACCGGAAGGTTTTGTCGATCCTAAGAATGCTGACAAGGTGTGCAAGCTCCAACGCTCGATTTATGGGCTGGTGCAAGCATCTCGGAGTTGGAACATTTGCTTTGATGAGATGATCAAAGCGTTTGGGTTTACGCAGACTTATGGAGAAGCCCGCATTTACAAGAAAGTGAGTGGGAGCTCTGTAGCATTTCTTATATTATATGTAGATGACATACTTTTGATGGGAAATGATATAGAACTCTTGGACAACATTAAGGCCTACTTGAATAAGAGTATTTAAATGAAGGACCTTGGAGAAGCTGCTTATATATTAGGCATCAAGATCTATAGAGATAGATCAAGACGCCTCATAGGTCTTTCACAAAGCACATACCTTGATAGGATATTGAAGAAGTTTAATATGGATCAGTCTAAGAAGGGGTTCTTGCCTGTGTTGCAAGGTGTGAAATTGAGCTCAGCTCAATGTCCAACCACGGCAGAAGATATAGAAGAGATGAGTGTCATCCCCTATGCCTCAGCCATAGGTTCTATTATGTATGCCATGCTGTGTACCAGACCTGTTGTAAACCTTGTCTTAAGTTTGGTAGGAAGGTACCAAAGTAATCCCGGCAAGGAACACTGGACAGCGGTCAAGAATATCCTGAAGTACCTGAAAAGGACTAAGGAAATGTTTCTCGTTTATGGAGGTGACGAAGAGCTCGTCGTAAAAGGTTACGTCGACGCTAGCTTCGACACAGATCTGGATGACTCTAAGTCACAAACCGGATACGTGTATATTTTGAATGGTGGGGCAGTAAGCTGGTGCAGTTGCAAGTAGAGCATCGTGGCGGGATCTACATGTGAAGCGGAGTACATGGCAGCCTCGGAGGCAGCGCATGAAGCAATTTGGGTGAAGGAGTTCATCACCGACCTAGGAGTCATACCCAATGCGTCGGGGCCAATCAAACTCTTCTGTGACAACACTGGAGCTATTGCACTTGCCAAGGAGCCCAGGTTTCACAAGAAGACCAGACACATCAAGCGTCGCTTCAACTCCATTCGTGAAAATGTTCAAGATGGAGACATAGATATTTGTAAAGTACATACGGACCTGAATGTAGCAGATCCGTTGACTAAACCTCTCCCTAGGGCAAAACATGATCAACACCAGAATTCCATGGGTGTTCGATTCATCACAATGTAACTAGATTATTGACTCTAGTGCAAGTGGGAGACTGTTGGAAATATGCCCTAGAGGCAATAATAAAAGCATTATTATTATATTTCCTTGTTCATGATAATTGTCTTTATTCATGCTATAATTGTGTTATCCGGAAATCGTAATACATGTGTGAATAATAGACACCAACATGTCCCTAGTAAGCCTCTAGTTGACTAGCTCGTTGATCAACAGATAGTCATGGTTTCCTGACTATGGACATTGGATGTCATTGATAACGAGATCGCATCATTAGGAGAATGATGTGATGGACAAGACCCAATCCTAAACATAGCATAAAGATCTTATAGTTCGTTTGCTAGAGTTTTTCCAATATCAAGTATCCTTTCCTTAGACCATGAGATCGTGTAACTCCCGGATACCGTAGGAGTGCTTTGGGTGTACCAAACGTCACAACGTAACTGGGTGACAGTAAAGGTATACTGCGGGTATCTCCGAAAGTGTCTGTTGGGTTGACACGGATCAAGACTGGGATTTGTCACTCCGTATGACGGAGAGGTATCACTGGGCCCACTCGGTAATGCATCATCATTATGAGCTCAAAGTGACCAAGTGTCTGGTCACGGGATCATGCATTACGGTATGAGTAAAGTGACTTGCCGGTAACGAGATTGAACAAGGTATTGGGACACCGACGATCGAATCTCGGGCAAGTAACATATCGATTGACAAAGGGAATTGTATACGGGGTTGCTTGAATCCTCGACATCGTGGTTCATCCGATGAGATCATCGAGGAGCATGTGGGAGCCAACATGGGTATCCAGATCCCGCTGTTGGTTATTGACCGGAGAGTCCTCTCGGTCATGTCTACATGTCTCCCGAACCCGTAGGGTCTACACACTTAAGGTTCGGTGACGCTAGGATTGTAAAGATATGTATATGCAGTAACCCGAATGTTGTTCGGAGTCCCGGATGAGATCCCGGACGTCAGGAGGAGTTTCGGAATGGTCCGGAGGTAAAGAATTATATATAGGAAGTACTGTTTCGGCCATCGGGACAAGTTTCGGGGTCACCGGTATTGTACCGGGACCACTGGAAGGGTCCCGGGGGTCCACCGGGTGGGACCACCCATCCCAGAGGGCCCCATGGGCCAAAGTGGGGAGGGGAACCAGCCCATAGTGGGCTGGTGCACCCCCCTAGGCCCACCCCATGCGCCTAGGGTTGGAACCCTAGGGGTGGGGGGCGCCCCACCTTGCCTTGGGGGCTACTCCAGCCCTGGCCGCCCCCCCCCCCCCCTAGGAGATCCCATCTCCTAGGGCCGGCGCCCCCCTAGGGGAGCCTATATAAAGGGGGGAGGGAGGGGCAGATACACCTTGAGTCTTGGCGCCTCCCTCTCCCCTGCTGCTGTGACGCCCTGCATCCACCACCACGCTGTTGTGCTGCTGGATCTTCATCAACCTCTCCTTCCCCCTTGCTGGATCAAGAAGGAGGAGACGTTACGCTGACCGTACGTGTGTTGAACGCGGAGGTGCCATCCGTTCGGCGCTAGGATCTCCGGTGATTTGGATCACGTCGAGTACGACTCCCTCATCCCCGTTCTTTGAATGCTTCCGCTCGCGATCTACAAAGGTATGTAGATGCATCCGATCACTCGTTGCTAGATGAACTCATAGATGGATCTTGGTGAAACCGTAGGAAAATTTTTGTTTTCTGCAACGTTCCCCATCAGCATGGTATCTAACGTGCGGCAGATCAAGAGGGCACACGATCTTCTTGGCCTCATCAACACTAGTAGGACATAGATTCCCCGCGGGAAGAACATCCTTTAGGTACTTGAGATGCTCATCAAGGCTAGTGTTGGTCCATTTGTTTTTAGCCTTCGTCTTCAAGAGTTGGAGCGTGAAACTCAAGCGGGTCACCTCAGGATTGCAACCATCATACAATGGAGTGTTTGAGTCTACCACCAGTTGCTCCAGCTTAGCCTCCTCTCTAGAAGCAGCTCTCTCAGTATTCGTCTCCTTGCGAAGTAGTGCTTGAACATGAGGGTCCCGCATGATTGAACTTACTACCGATGAACTCTACTGCGTGGAGTTCACATTCTCTCCGCCGCCATGTCCGGCCCCTTCTCCTCCACCATGTCCGGCCTCTTCCCCGCCGCCATTATCAATCATCTCTTCGTCTTGCCCCGTGTCGTCATTGCCTGCCCCGTCGGCGTCCTCAACATCGTCATCCTCATCTTCAATTATCCACCGAGTATAGCCATCCATGAAACCAGTCATGAGCAGGTGCGCTTCGACACGACCATCGTCATAGGGGTCGAGCCAAACTATTCCTTTGCATTATCGACACGGACATAAAACCTCTGTCCGGTTATTTTCTTTCATGTCCTGCACCGCCGACCGCAACCACCTGTCCACCATCGTTCCACTGACCATCATGAACGTCTGCACGGTAATACTAAACAAATTAATTATAAAAATGTGTGCATGCATCAAAGTCATAACAAAATTCGGCATGACCTTCCCTAAAAATAGGACATATAGATCTAGAGTTTGCCCGGAATTCGCCGAAATGGAAATAAATCGACATTTCGGCAAAACATAGGCAACTCAAAAGCATAATTTGGCGTCAACTCATGCCACACACACAATTTCCATCATATTGCCCAATTATCATATCACACACACACATACACATATTTCCATTTTGCAAGAGCATGAAATTTTAATCACCTCTATCTCGAGATCGAGCAAACGGTTGAGATGATGATGTAGCGAGATCAAAAGTGCACAAAGCTCTTCTTGACAAAGATACATCTAGTTAGGGGGCAAATATGTCACTTAACTAAATGCTACATCTACCTAGCTAGCTAATTTGGGAGGAGACAACTTCAACTAGTGGAGGGGGAAGGAAAAAGAGAAAGGAGATGCATTAATGGAGGTGGTGTAGTTAGCTAGGAGTAATGAAGAGAGAGAAAGGTAGGTACAAGAGGGAGAGTAATGGGGGGAGAAGTATTGAGGAAGAAGAAGAGTGAGAGAGGGAGGATGGGAGGTAGGGGAAAGGGAGGAGAGGAGATGGGGAGGGGAGGATGGGCAGATGGAAAAGGGTGGTGGGGTGCTGCGACTTAGCAGTAGCGCGGGAGCGAAAACGTGCTACTAATAAGAGCATAGCAGCAGCGCGTGTTTCTCGCACGCGCTACTGCTAAACGGGGGCAACCGTGTGGACAATTTCAAAATTAGCAGCAGCGACATGAGAAAAAAGTGCGCTACTACTATTGCTATAGCAGTAGCATGCACCGCGACCCCGTGCGGCTGCTAAACTTAGGTTGTTGGTTACTGTCGGTCGATTTTTGTAGCAGTGCGGTTTAGCCCTCACGCACTACTGCTAAATTTGCATCAGTGGTGGGTTTTAGCAGTAGCGCTTCTTTTTGTGCCGCGCTGCTGCTAATATTCTATGTATAAAGTTTTCCCTAGTAGTGCTCATGCAATGCTCCATTAGCTTCTAATAGGAAATGTTTGAACTCGACATTTCCAATAGTCACGTCACCGAATCCATGCGAACCTCATAAACTGCAGTTGCCTCATTCCATAAATTTCTTCACCCGCCACCTCAATAACTGCTAGAGAATCGAAAGTACCCTTTTGAGCTTGAGCTCATTTGAGCCAGGATGAACAGTAAATTCAAAAAAAAATCAATGCTCCAAAATGCTTTCAAAATTAGCATTTTTTGTGGTTTACTTTGACAAATGTTCTAAGTATGGTTTACTTTGACAAATGTTCTAGGGAAGTGGAGTATTTGAGCTCGAGCCTTTGAAATGAGATCTCATGATAAAAAAAACTGCAAACACCTAGAGCATTTGTCAAAGTATACCACAAAAAATCAGAATTGTTTGAATTTGTTTTCATTTTTTTATAATTTATTTTTCATCCGGGCTCAAATGAGCTCGAGCTCAAATACTCTACTTCCCTAGAGAATTAGATTGTAACTGCACTTGTCTATAGCCGGGCTCTCCGGTAGAAGAACGTCATGTTACATCGCTAATCCTTGTTTAGCACTTGGAGTTCCTTTATTAAAACTTGTGCAAGGATACCTAAAAAACATTTGTGCAAGGAGGGTACTACATTTTTTATGCATTTATCAGCATAATTATGCTACTGAATATAATATATGTATGAAAATATGATATGTTTAAGACATAAATAAAGAAAGAGAAGTGTAAAAGGTAATAGTTCAATAGCACCTTTAACCTTTTCTGTAAAAGGATCATTGGTCAAAACTTTGTTGTTCCGACTACGGACTGATGACTATGCTTAGACAAATCAGTCATGTAACTCTTCTTAGGAAATAAGATTCTTCATACTAATTTCGACCATGTCATGTTACTCATGTATGATATCTCTATCAACATTTAGCAGGTGGGATGCAATTAATCCAAAATTTAAACTAACAAATATGGCATGGTTATAGTTTGGGTTTTAGTGTCGGCTATACATTGATTGGTGATGATATGTTATTAGGTAATTTAGCTTGCGATTTCTTATCTGGGATTAGATACTAAATTAATTATCCCAAATATGTAACGTGTAATGGTGCTTACTGATCATAAAAATTATCAATAATTCTAACGCATTGACGTTCCCTTGGAACAATGCGCACATGACATCGTCCGATTGACGCACGAATCTCCACTCATGGATGATGTGGCACAATCAACACTGGTCGTTGCATGCCCGAATCTTCTAGCGTGGACTACAATGTGTGGACTGGGTCCATTCCTCATCACGCCCACCACTCTCTCTTCTCCACTTCATTTCATTTCGCACTTGTAAGCTCCACCTACAAGTTCCACTTCGCTCACAATGCCGCTGGCGTCCTCCTCCCTCTAGACATTCATGTCACCGCTCACACCGTTGTCTGCGTTCCCTCCCTCATGCTAGAGTGACTCAATAGTGCTGAAAGTGTTCTACTCTCCAGTGCTAGAGCGACGCAATAAACACGATTGACGTTCTCCTCCCTCTCGATGGAAGAGAGGAAATAATTATCATCGCTGGCGTTCCACCACTCGCACTGGAGTGTCGCCTGTTTCTCGTTCGGCCCAGTGATGTATGCCTGATCTTCCTCCCTTTTGCAGTTTGTTTCGACCAAATGAGATGGGGATTTAGAGGGGGCTCGGGTTGGTGACTATTCCTCCATTTTCATGGGGAACTAGGGCCGGGTTGTGATGCGTGCATTTTGTATCAATATTTTTCATATAAATTGCTCATTATTATCAATATCACATCATTCTCATGCATTTTCCCTCTTAATTTGCATGTTGCAGCAGAGGAGTGGAATCATCGGAAAGCTATAGAAAAATACCAAAATAAAGTATAGTGAAGAAATTATTTTCCGGCGAACAAAAATGTCCAAGAAATTCAGAAAGTCGGAAACTCACGAGAAGAGAACCAAGGTGCTAAAATTGGGCCAGGAGGGCACCTATGAGGCCCATGCTGGCCCATCTCGCGGCATGGCCCTGGGTCGCGAGCTAGGGGCATGTGGGGACCATAGTGCTTGCCACCAGACCTCTCCGGCACCCCTGGCCCAATATTACCCTTAAAATTCTAGAAACAATTATCAAGAATTTTTTTCGCTGCTATCTTCAAGGCGGAAACAACGCAGAGCACTTTTCGCTCCCAAAGAGCTTATCTGCCACGGTCGTTCCCCTTCGGGTTGAGGCAACCGAAGCCATCAACATCACCAACATCCACTTCATCGTGAGGATCACATCACCAACTCATTCATCACTACCACCATCAACTCCATATTCCCCTACTTTTCAACCTATAAACTATTAGCTCATATATGTTGATGAGGTCACTTCTGGATGCTAAATTTCTTGTTAGTAGGTAATGCTTATTAGTGGTTTATTGGTGAAAGAATTGTATGTTTAGATTATAATCTGTATCATTATCACACTGATGATGATCACTATGATGTCTTATGAGTAGTATGTCACGTTCTTGAGAACTTGGGAGAGACCTTGTTACTAATAACCATGTCAAATTGACCAAGTCTGTTGTTTTAATATTATGTTGTGGTGTAATTCTCCAATAATGATGTGTGAATGCCGACTACATTTCACTTACCCTTTATGGGCCTAGAGGAGAACATTGTGTGATAAGTTTGCTTTGGATGGGTTGTTCTAGTGACAGATATTACCATACTACGATTTTGTGAATTGCTCTATAAGGAGTAATTAAGGACCCTAGAATTTAATTCTATGGTTGTTATCTTAATTCTCCTTTTGTATCTACAGATGCTTGCATAGAGGTTATACTCATAAGTACATATTTTTGTCCAAGTTAGGGCGTTACATAAGCATAGGCTCCACCACACAATACTAATTAAGGGAATGAAAGTTAAAGTCAATTCAAAAGTGTTGTTCTACTCACGAGCTCATGTGAGCTCGAGTGGACAGTAAAATAAAAAAAGGAAAAAAACTGAATTTTTTATGTGTGAAACATTGATAAAATGTTTGTTGGCTTGCAAAATTTTATCACCACTCGTGTAAATCATGGCAAAAAATATACACTCCAAAATATTATTTTCAAATGCATTTTGGAGCATTGATTTTGTTTTTCTTTTGTCACGATTTCCACGAATGTCATATGGTCATGAAACTTTGCAAGTCAACAAAAAATTTGTCAATGTTTCACACAAAAAAAATCAGTTTTTATTTTATTTTTTCCCCATTTTTTTGATGTTACTGTCCACCCGAGCTCACATGAGATAAGGTGTAGAACAGTCGCGTCCACACAATTCGATTGAACTATAGGCGAAAAAACTTGGTGAAAACCCATGGTCCCAAAGATTTATTTGATTCATATAGGTACTACAATTATTTTGTTCTTAGCACAGTTTTGGCCACTTGTTGCATCATTACACTTTTGCTGCAAATTACATTATTGCAATTGCTCTCTTGCTCATTTAAACAATCAAATAATTTTACAGCTTATATAGTGATTCTTGCTATTCTTCATCGCCAATTCTTTCTTCTCCTTGTTTGGTTTGACGCTCTTACTTATAAAAAATATGTACAATTAAACCCCTACAGTCATGGGTTATTAGGATGCTTGTTCTTTTGTATATTTGGGGTTGTTCGGGGTGACGGGGGCGGTGCTCGATTTGGGAAGGACAGTAGAGTCTTGAATTGATCCCATGGTTATCGAACCAGGCGAATAGAAGGGAGACCCCCCCCCCCCCCCCCTCACGGTTGTGCCTGATTGGAAGAACACATAATGACATTTGGTTTGGGTCCTTGTTCCCTTAGCACCATATATAAATGAGGAGGTCATACCCTTGGGCATATACAGACACGTATGGGCTACCCTCCCCCCCCCCCCCAACTCCTAACTACCGATCCTAAAGGGTGCTAGCGGGATCATAGGGCCATCACCACCCCCGATCACTACAGAGTCGGTGGCTTGCTAATGCCATCTACACCACCATGCTGCTGCTGCTCTTCACCTTCGAAGGTCTCCAATTCGCTGGAGGCTCCTGACCAGCAGCAAGTGCTACCCACTAATGAGTTCTGCAAGTCATGGTTAGAGCATCTAGAACTGTGGTTGCCTAAAGTGGAAGTGTTAGTATGAGATCATAAGATCAATCTCCGCCCCTAGTTTACTTACCATGTGAGATTCATCCTCACTTGACAAATATTTATCGTGTCTTATAACAACAACAAGTACCCCTTTCTCATGGCTTGGGCGAACAAGGCAGTTAGGGTTTCCCTTGACTTCCTTCGGTGTCACCGATGGTCCACCTCGTCTCAGGTGGCCTTAGGAACATGGAGGCGTGGTGGACCCCGACCCTTTTGCTGGTGGGACGGGTCGTGATCCATGTTTAGTTAGATTTTTGGGTTCAGTTAAGGTTAGTGTCCTTTTCAGGGAGGCGGGATGGCGGTGGCTCCTTGAAGATGGAATAATGTCTTCCCTCCTAGCCCACGTTCAGGTTGTGCGTCTAGCGTAGTCGAAGGGCATGTGGAGGTGTCTCTAGTGGATCTCATGGGTTTCGTTCGGTGCTGGTCTTCGGCTGATATGTTTGGATCTAATCTTTATTCATCTTTGGTGGTTCCATATGGATTCGACAGACTCATCATCTTTGTTTTAGCGTATATAGGTATGATCCTTTCGATTTATACTTCTCATCATCAGTGATGGTTGATGTTCTCGTGCGATGGTCTTATGGGGCCTTAGCACAACAACTTTCGGATGGTCTACTACAACAAGGTTTGTCCGGTTCTGATGAACGAAGGGCGATGATTTCGGCGTCCCTTCGACTCGCTCCAGTGCTTATAGTTGTCGCTAGGTGATTGATGTACCTGACTATAGTTTTTTCTTTACTTCAGGTGTTCTTTATTTCTTCCGGTATTCATGGCGAGTCCACGAGCCTATCGCCTGTCATGGTCCGCACTACTGCGGACGTGGCATATGGGAGCAAGCCATGCAGCCTACGATTAGCTCGCACTTGTGCATGCGTGCGTGCGTGCGTGGGTGTGTGTGTGTGTGTAAGCTAGCTATATGGCGTGGTTTGGCGAACGCCATACCTAAGCTGCCGTGCAAATACGTATATATACTAGTGTATTAGCCTGGCGTATTTTTCAGGTAGTGGGGCGTGCGCGTGCCTCCTATTGGGCTTGGTTACTGCCGATTGAATGACGGGCCGTGCCCATGGGCTATGGGCTGAAGGACACAGACGATCGATCACATTTTCACGACTGCTAGGCAGACTACAACTCTACGAGACGAGAATACGAGTCGTTCGTTGCTACTTTCTCGCAAGACGGAGGCGGCGCGGCGGCGCTTTAGAGGCTAGGGCACGGCCGCACGGACGCATGGCAGCGGGCAGCCGGCAATCAACCACCGGACACCGTGGGCGCGAAGGCGGCGACAGGCTCCGAGATCAGCAAGGTGGCGGCCGCGACTCGGCGAGTCCGCAGGGTTTGCAGATGACGCCGCTGAAGAAGAGGATTAAGTATGTAATGAAAGGTATACTTTAGTTGTACTTCTTCGGTTCTTCCCCTTGATCGCATCATTTCAATTGTGTCATGTATGTACTCAGGTTACTTGCTTGAACATTTATTTAATTATTCTATTGGTATTGCTCCAACCTCCAATTAGTTTCTCTTGTGTTCTCTTATACAGATTTAAAGAGTATTTTTGCCAAAGCCAGTGGCACTAGCACCTCGAGCCCAGCTCCAACTTTGGAAGTAGTCGCTGAACGACGAGAAGAGCGTGCGCATCAAGAGAATGTGCGGATTGAAGTTTCAGCATCTGTTCAAGAGGAAGAGAATGAAGGCGAAAATTATATTGAGAATGAACCAATAGCTAGAGACGGGGAGAAGGCAAGTTCATTGAGGAGTTGCATCCTGACCACATCCAGCCTGATCCCGGGCTTCGTATTCCAATTAATAATTTTCATCCCAACATTAGAGATGAAGTTAGATTGGCTTATGTGGCAAAGGGTCCAACTCGACCGGTCGGTCATACGTACGAACGTGATCATTTTGACAGGGCCTTTTGTGAAGCATGGTATGAAAAAAAATCCTTGGTTGGAATATAGCGTGGAAAAGAATGCGGTCTATTGCTTTTATTGTTTTCTTTTTAGACAAGATCCGGTGGATGAAAAATTTGGTCATACTACCTTCACCAAAGATGGCTACAGTACTTGGAAGAATGCATACAAGGCATTTCCTCTTCATGTTGGTGGCCCCAGGAGTATCCACAATCAATCAAGGACAGCATATGAAGATTTTAAAAATCAAAGCTCATGTCTGAAGCGTAAGGTTACAGTCTATAACAAAGAATCATTAATCAAGTACGAGACCCGTTTGGAAACATCTTTGGGGATTGTAAGTTTTCTTGCATTGCAAGGTGAACCATTTCGTGGACACAATGAATCTGCCCTTTCCTTAAATAAAGGTAATTTTCTAGAGATGCTTGATTGGTACAAAGCAAGAAAGGAGGAAGTGAGAATTGCGTTTGATGGGCTATGCCCAGGAAATGCACAAATGATTTCTTCAACAATTCAAAAAGCACTTGCCAAAAGTTGTGCAGATGGGGTCCGAAGAGCAATAAAACAAGAGATGGGGGATAATCTTTTTTCGGTTCTTATTGATGAATCTCGTGATATATCAGTAAAAGAACAAATGGCCTTGGTTGTGAGGTAAGCCATTGGTTACTTTATTATGTGTTCCATCTTTTGCCTGGTAATCGCCTTTTTTTTAATTAACTAATTGTATTATTTCTTCTATGCCTTACAGGTATATGAGCAAGGGAGAAGTTATTGAAAGATTTTTGGGTATCAAGCATGTCAAGGAGACAACAACAGAAGCACTAAAGAAAGCATTGGTTGAGGTTCTTGGTAAGAATGGGCTACTTATTGCAAATTTACGAGGGCAAGGATATGATGGAGCATCTAATATGAGGGGAGAATTCAATAGTGTTCAAAAACTTGTCCGAGATGAAAACCCATATGCTTTCTATATGCATTGTTTCGCCCACCGATTGCAGCTAGTAGTTGTTGCTGTCTCAAGATGTTGTTCTTTCATTGAGGATTTCTTTGAATATGTGGCCTTGATTGTGAACGCCGCTGGTTCGTCTTGCAAGAGGAAGGATATATTGCTTGATAAGCAACGCATAAATCTGTTGGCTAAGTTAGAGAGTGGAGAAATTTTCTCAGGAAGAGGGAAAAACCAAGAAACATCATTGGCTAGACCAGGAGATACAAGATGGGGCTCTCATTATAAAACACTAGTTCATATAGAATCGATGTGGGATGCAGTTATACAAGTGTTAGCTATTGTGCATGAGGATGAGCGTAATCCATCTAGGGCAGGAGGTTTGGTGCAGATAATGGAGTCTTTTAGCTTTGTGTTCATCATGAAGTTGATGTTGCAAATCCTTCGCATTACAAATCAGTTGTCACTTCTCCTCCAACGGAAGGATCAGAATATTGTTCAAGCCATGTCTTTGGTTACAAATGTGAGGTCTTCCTTGGCCAACTTGAGGAACCATGGTTGGGAACCACTCTTTGAAGATGTCAAGATCTTTTGTAATGTTAATGATATTCCGGTTCCAAATATGGATGAAGCTGTACCGAGATTCGGCTGATCAAGAAAAGGAGGGAGAAATAATGTTACTCAAGAACATTTTTTCATGTTGATACCTTCTATGCAGCGATAGATGCTATCACCACAGAGCTGGATCATCGCTTTAATGACATGGCTTCAGAACTGCTATGTGGATTTGCTTGTCTTGACCCAAGAGACTCATTTTCCAAGTTTGATTTGGACAAAGTTGCTAAGCTTACAGACATCTATGATGCAGATTTCTCCAATGATGACCGTAAGCGTATGAAAACCGAGCTCCAGTTGTTCATCAACCACATGAGAAGACATGATGACTTTAGAGTTTGTTATGATCTTGCAAGCCTAGCCAAGAAAATGTTTGAACTTGAAAGAAATATTATGTTCCCTCTGGTTTATCGCCTTATTGAGTTGGGGATGCTTCTACCGGTGGCAACGACATCGGTTGAAAGGGCCTTCTCAGCAATGAAGATCATCAAGACTGATTTGCGCAGCAAGATGTCCAATGGTTGGCTTGATGACTTAATGGTGTGCTACATCGAGAGAGAGATATTTAAAGGACTTGATCTTGCTGAAATTAAGAAAGAATTTCAACATGAAGGTAGAAGAATGCCATTGCCACGTTCTACTTAATGAGAGTAAATCTTCATTATGGGTATGTATTCTTTCTAACTATCTTCACTTGCATAATGTTGTTTCTATCATTATATCCTACTAGTTACTAATTCATGATTTATCTCTGGTGTTTATGTTTTATAGGTCATTTTTATGCCGGTCTAGGTAATATAAATGGTTTTTTTGGCACTCAATCATCCATGTAATCTTCATCAGCTGAGGTATTTAGAGTGCCAATAGTTAAGTTTTGATTTGGGTTTTATTTGTTGAACACCAAGTAATATTTATCGAGTATTCTAGTGAGCACTTCCATAGTTGAATTATACATGGTTTTTTTTTGTTCATACACTCCGCCACACCTAGAAATTATTCCTGCGTTCGCCACTATGTGTGTGTGTGTGTGTGGCATATGGGAGCAAGCGATGCAGCCTACGATTAGCTCGCACTTGTGCGTGCGTGCGTGCGTGCGTGTGTGTGTGGGTGGGTGTGTGCGCGCGCGTGTGCGTGCGTGCGCGCGCGCGTGTGTGTGTGAGCATAGTGAAGCGATTCACAGTAAGCTTTTGAAAACAGATGCATGAAACCTTCCACGGTTTCGGCCAGTTTCAGGAAGGTTGCATGGAGTTTTTTATTTTTATTTTAAGTGTTCTTCTTTATCAATTTTTGTACTTTTTCTTTTTTCCAGCTTTATTAAATACATATAGACTTTTTAATACATGCTACAATTTTTTCGCATACACGCGGAGCTTTTTTTATACAATTTGAATTTTTTTAAATGCCACAAAAACAATTAAACACGTGCACATTTTTTTATTGTGCAAAATAATTTTAAAAATAATTATGCTTACCTATTTTTACATTGTTTCACATATTTTTAAATGCGTGATTTTTTTAAAAGTCATGAACAATTTTTTTAACAGTTAAAACGTTTCTTACTAAATTACGTGAGCATTTATGGTGAACACTTCTTCCAAAACAGATATTTTTAAAAAAATTCACAAATATTTTATTAATGTTAAAACCATTTAAATTCGGTGAAAAATGTTATTATACTGCATGAAATGCTCGATGAACGCTTTAAAAATAAAATAAAATAAAGTTCAAAATATATATTTAGAATATTTTTAAAATATTAAAAACAAATAGACTCACCTGCGTAACGTACCACATGATCCTATTGGGCTAGCTCACTAGAGCCTCACTTGAGGCAAGGCTAGCATATGGGAGCTCCTATCTGCCGCTCTTTGTGGCAACAGTTGCGGTTCTACTACCAGCTGAGCTAGCGAGCAAATCTTAGTATGTAGCAGCAAAGCAGTAAGAATCAACACCAGATTCTCATATATTTAAATTTTGAATAAAAACATTTTTCTGCAAAAACCTTGCGTTTTTAATGAAAACCGACCACTTTCATATTAGTGAACCAATTTCTAAAAAGCCAAACAATTTTCAAAAAGTAATGAACTATTTTCCGACAATGCAGATTTTTTAAATTATTTTTTATAAAACACGAACAATATTCCAAAAACATATATATATTTTAAAAATTTTGAAACTAAATTAGAGATATTCAAACAAATTTTTGGAAGTTGAAATTCTTTTAAATTCCCAAACAAATATTACAAAATGAAATGTATTAAAGTTTGCAAACAATTTTGAAGTGAAAACATTTCTTAAACCCTTACATTTTATTGAAAATTCTAACATTTTTCGAATTTTATGAAATATAGGAATATGTTCTGAAACTCCAGAACAAAACTAGAAGAAACGAACATTTTTTGAAAATTGTGATTTTTAAAAAAAAGGAACTATCTTTCAAAATCCCAATCATTTCTTTAAAAAGTTTTCAAAAATATGGAACAAAAATATTCTGAAGAAATTTTCAAAATAATGATTGTTCTTAAATTCTGAAACAATTTTTAGAACATTCACAAAAAATTTGATTAGGACAAAATTTGAATACAGGAACATTTTTTGAATTATGCACTTTTTATAATATCAAACATCTTTCAAAAAATAAAAAAAAGGAAAAAAGAAATGAAAAAGAAACAGAAAAATATAAGAAATAAAAAAGAAACAGAAACGAGAGAAAAGAAAAAACAAATGGTTCAGAGAACCTTTTGGAAAGTTCCCAAAACCTACTACCAAGACAGCTACCTATGTCGTATTATAAGAAAGATAAACGGTGAATTAAGATAGTAAAGTGAACACTCTCTTTGGAACCATAAGAAAGCTACGGACGTCGTATTATAAAGGAAAGAGTGTAGAAAAACAAAGCCTACTACCAAGAGTCATCAAATGCCAAAGACAGAAAATGACCACTAAGATTGTCACAACAACAAATATATAGCACCTAACTAGCTTGGACATCCCTGTGAAAAAATAAATAGATTTGGGCAGCAAACATCAAGGATAGTCTTTGTCAAGTAGCCTAGGTTTTACAGCAAACTACCGTGCAGCAAAACCAAGCATCAGGCCAAGCCATAAAAAAGGGGCATGTTTAGTCAATGCAACTTTGTGTAATTAATTGTTTTAGAATCAGAGTTGGCGAGACAAATAAAAAATTAAACCAGACGCAATAGAAAACACCAACTCAATCAATTTATTAACCACTATAGAACTAAACACATGTCACGATCCAAGATAGTACAACAAAAGAAACTGATAACGACGGGAATAGAGGTCCAATTATGAAAGCTAGATCAATCATGTGTGCCCTTAAGAACTCTAATTTTTAGGTTGTTGTTCTCCACTCCTATAATGATCTTACACAACTCTTAATTTCTTGTCATGCACGCCGCAGAGGCAATTTTCTTGCCCGATGTCCTTTGCAACACATGGCACCCTAAACCCTCCACCTTCATGCCAGCGCAATCTCTCACCGATGAGCTCTTTGATAAAGTCATCGAGCTTCTCCACACTCACATTTGGCATTACCACCACATGTGCGATGCTTCCCTCGCATGCGAGCTGCCACTTGTGGACGAATGCCTCGTCTTGTGGTCTCTCGAACACCACCGTGCTGCTCAACTCGTTCAGGTACGCGCTCACTCCCGCCTCCCTTAAACGGTTCACGAGATGATGAGCATTTCTCAAGCACTTCTGGACCTCTTTGCGGATGCCTCTATATCCCTTTTTGTTCAACGTGTACCAAAGGAACATTGGTGCATGCCCATTGCGGCTCCCCATGATTGTCGCATCTCTAGATGATAGGTATTCGATATCAGTGGAGAGCACTTTTACATGCTCGAGCCTGGTTATTACCACGCCGCATGGTACAGGACATCCCATGAACTTGTGGCCTGATATGCTCACGCTTCCGATGGGCTTCTTGAATGTCACCTTTGGTGCCTAGAGGAAAATAAAGAAAATGTTGGTTAGCTATGTTGTTCTCTAGATTTATAGAAGTTGTTGTGGCATGTGCTAACTAAATGTCCTTTACTGCTTAAAAAAGTGCATGACCCACTTGTTTGATAAATGGCATCATAAGGCCAGCTAGAGCACCATCGCAATGGATGTAGAATCGATCTCGAAACCCACATTTTTCAAGCGTTCTTATAATCCTGTCAAGATCGTCGATGGCTCCCTTGACAGTCGTTCCTACAAGAAACAGAAGCAAAATAACAAAAGTGTCAAAATCAACAATAAAGAGAGACACGTAAGCAAAGCATTTTCTGAGCCATTCTGATGAAAATGTGAAAGCAAGATGCTAACCTATATTCACATTAACAATCGCAGGCCTCCCGGGGTTCAGCGATAGTTTGGACTTAAAATCTGCGCAGTTCATCTCTCCAGAAATTAGAGTGTCGATCTCCACACAATCAACTCTATACATCCTAGCTGCCTTGAACACGGAGTAGTGCGACTCACGAGACGCGTATATGATCCCATCTGGAAAAAGCTCCCTCCTACATATAAAATCACAACCAGTATGCAAGATACATTCTCGATCATGTGAAAAATGTATGCAAGATAGATTAAGGGATATCTGGTAGATACTGACCCGACTAATAGGCCGTGGAGGTTCCCTTCAGTGCCGCAATTGGTGATGTATCCCCAATATTCGTCCTGTTGGAGGTCCCAGAGGCGGGCAAACCAGTCAAGCACGGCAACTTCAAACTGCCTGGAGTGGACGCCGTAGTTGCTCTCAATGAAAGGGTCGCCGAGATTGTTGATGGAGAAGTTCTGGAATTGGGCCATCACACTAAAGTTGAAGTCCAGGTTGTAAGGGTACCCTGTGAGGGACAAACATTTGCATGAGAAATCAATCTGCGCATGATAGTATAAATTGCATGATGAATATTTTACAAAAGTACGTATGTATTTATTTTGTGGTGCTGGCAATGGTCAAACATTTGAGATGCGTTCTTTTTTAGGAAGATGTAAAATGCGTGTATATTATGAAGTGTACCTATTTTTCAGAGTATATATTAATGTATGACTTTATTTGACTCACAATAATAAATATGTATGGCCTTTTCCCAGAAAAAGATATGCATGACTTTTGTTGGCAAGTTTGTGGAACTGGTACCCCAACAAAACTACAAAATTCTACCACTGTTAGCCAACCAAGAGAGGAATTACACAATTTGAGAAGAAGTGTGCAGAGTTGTTAGACGATCTTCTTTTGAGAGAAAATTGTTAGAAGATCGTAATCACGTGGAAGCATTAATCCTTTTGTTTTGGAAAATCCATTAACTCACTTAGTCATTCTACCTGTTGCTACTGGTTCTTTTTTTTCGAAGAATAGAAAAACAGTTCTATTTTGGCAGGGTTCTAGCTTCCCGAAGTCTAGGACATCCTCTCGCAAAAAAAAAAAGTCTAGGACATCATCGTTCTATTTGGTGTTCTTAAGGCGGCAATTTGACCTATTTATTCCGATCTTCCACTGTAATATTTTTAAAACAAAAGTTTTAACTGCTCAAAAAAAATTCTCATGCAGCGCCACGTTGCGCACACACACGAGACTAGGAGCATGCATGCCGCACGGCGGCGCGAGGCATGCACGCAAGCCGGAGCTCTTTTTATTTTTTTGCATATCAATGCAAGCCGGAGCTCGTGCAGCATGATCGGATCGCCGATGCAGATCAATGGAGCTGGCCGTACCCAGGTGGTGGGTGGTCCTCTCCTGGAGGTGTTGGGCGAAGCCGGCGAGGAGCGCGGCCACGTCGTCTCGCCGCTCGGCCGCCGCCTCGGCGTCCGCGGGAGGCTCCAGCACCGCGAAGCCCTCCACGGCCACACGTGCCGCGTGCTTGCCCGTGTCTGCTACGACCACCTGCAGCAGACCATCAGTAACCGGGGGGACAACACCGCTGACGCCGGGGTGGTTCTGGAGGACCTTCTGGTGGCAGTGGTGATCGGCCGCCGGCGGCGAGCCTACCAGCACCTCGCTGTTCTTCTCTACCATCTTGCTAGCTAGCTACCAACGGCGCCACTCGATCAACACCTCAAAACAGTAGTATGAGAGAGAGAGAGAGAGAGAGAGAGAGAGAGAGAGAGAGAGGTGGAAGAAGGGTCGGGGATGGCGGTGGAATATATAGGGAAGGAGAGAGCTGGGCGGAGGGGAAACTGTAACGTGCACGTCGGGTACGTCGTAGAGCAGGGGCGCCCCCTCGGGGCGGGTAGAGCCGGCGCCCGGGCGCCGCGTCCTCGCCTCGTCGACGTCACTGCCTACTGTTGGTGACATGCACGTGCGCGTCCCTGTCGTCGTCGGCGAGACGGACGGTGGCGCGTCGCTGTCGCACGCATCTCATCTCGCGTGGCAGATGGCTACCTAGCTAGGTCGGTCCATTACTCAGTTGACTAAAATGGTAATTAGGTGGAGATGCCATTGGGCGGGAGGAAGAAGAAGAGGTGGAGGATCTAGCAGCGAGCTAGGTAGGCGCGCGGGGACGGGACGTGCGCGACGCACAGATGGCTAGCCCTAGAGCACGCATGCACCATGTCGATCGATCCACCCGGCTGTACCCAGGGGAGGCGGCACATTGCTTGTCGTATCTGCACTGCATACAGATTGCGATCGGTACCATTAGGGTAAACCGCCTCGTCCAATGAAACTCGTCAATTAGCTTAGCCCTCCAAATATTGTAATTTACGATACTCACCCTCAAGGCTCAGTAATACACATGTCACATTACGTCAATTCTCAGTTGTCTCATCCTTTTACATACATACAAACCTCAAAGCTTCGGTATATGCCCCACGACTATGTTCGAACATTAAAAAAAATTGCCATGTCCTTACAGATGCCATTAGCTATGTTGTAGGTGCGCAGACCGGTCAGCCAGCGAACGCACTTTGATCCACGTTAAATTGTGACGACCGTACGTGTTCTAGCTAGCTAGGTGACCTAGGTCCAATATCTTGATATTTTCTACTGTATTGTAGTTACACCTTACACGCAAGATCCACGGACTCGGGTATTAAGAGCATAATTGGTTTGTTACCAATATTTGGCTTGCCAAATGTTGGCATTGCCAAATATTGGCAATATCAAAATTTGCCAACTATTGGCAACTTTATGTGAGATAGGCAAAACAATTCGTAGCCAACCAAATAGTTGCCAATATTTGGCACAATGCCAAACATTGGCATGCCAATTTTTGGCAGCAAACCAATTATGCTCTAAGACGTGCTACAGTGAACAATGGCGACGTGGCAATGCAGAATCTGTCTTCCTCTCTCTCCGTCTCTTTCAGCTACTAATTGAGGATCCTTCTCTCTGTACATATACTATACACGCTGCAAAAAGAAACAAACTAAATATCTAGCCAGTCGTGCAGGGTGGGTGGAATGGGAACTCAAGCAACCTACGAATGCACTGGCTACTTAGTTAATTCAGCTAACGTCCACAGTGTGCAATCGCGTCTCTAATTATAAACTCTCATGCCGCGTCACCCCGGCGGCCCCGTACGTGTGTTTTGCATGGATGCACGCAAGCCCGATCGGGTCAAAAACTATTGCCCGTAAGGAGGGCCACCAATCATACGAGGCCGTGCTCGAAGAATCTGACAAGAAAAACTTACATGATCCACATAAGATCGCTTGCTTGTGATTAAGTAGTGGGGTAGTTATATATAGTAGCATTACCACATCTATAACTTCTCTCTGAAACGGAAGTGTAAACAATTGTCAGAACGGTGACGGCACATGATAATATCTGAATACGATCCCTGATTGAAAGATTCGTTCTGCATCTGACTTTCCAAACTTGGTTTGTTATTTGTACGACCATATACATGAGGTCTAGTACTTTTCTCGACGGATGCCATTGGCTGGGGAAAATGAAGAACAAGAGGTCGACGAGGCACGCGGGGACGGGACGCCGTCCGCCAACATGAAATGGTGGATACTGTCACTAGCTATAGCAGCTTTGCTTCGCTATCGAGGCTGGCGATAGCTAGTAGTTAGTAGCTAGTTGTACGTCTATACACGCTAAAGGGACGTTCACGCGCTAGCTAGAGAATGCACCATGGCCCGGCTGTATCCCGGGTGTGTCTCATTCATATAAGAAGATCGTAGTACAAAGCCATATAGACACCGAACTCACAAAATAGAAAAGACAACAAAACGCTAGCTTTTACGCAAAAAAAGAACCACTGGTCCGGACCGACCAGCGGACACAAAACGTTGTTCATAAGTGTAAGTTTACGTGCATATATGTGAGCGTTTGTGATTGTACTGTATTTAGAAAAAGATTAGCAATTGCACGCATGCATGCATGCACCGTTAGGTTGTACGTATGGCGACCAGACCGGGCCGGCCGGCGGGCTACACTTTTGATGTGTGAAGGTTACCGATCGATCAATCCACTTTGATCCACGACCAAGTGTGACGACTGTGCTATCTAGGTCCAATATCTAGATATTTTACAATCTACAGTACGTGCTATTGTAGTCGTACACTACACACGCAAGATCGACCGACCCACACAAGGCGTGCTACAGTGAACAATGACGACGTGGCAGTTCAGAATCTTTCTCCGCTCTATCCATCTCTGTCAACTACTAATTGAGAATCTTTCTTTTCTGTACATAAATATCGAGCAACACGAGTATGTTTTTTTTTCTGCGAAATAACACAAGTATATAATTAAACTAGAACCGGGCGATGTGAACGTAAGCGGCCAGATGAGTGCGATAACCTAATTTAATCTACTTAGTTAATTCAGCTAACATCCGTAGAAGCACAATGTACAAGTACGCGCGTCTCTAATTATAAACTCTTGTGTTTTGCATGGATGCACGCAAGCCCGGCCGGTCGAGTCAAAAACTACTGCTCCTACGGAGGGCCACCGATCATACGAGGCCGTGCCCGAAGAATCTGACAAAAGAGCTTTGCATGATCCAGTGGCGAATCTATTGGGCAGGCTTAAACAGGCTTGAGCCTGCTCTCCAGCGATGCCAATTTCCGTTTTACTGCTAGTTTCAAACTTCAAGGCCCAGCCCGGTCACTCAATAGCCCTTTCCAGCCCAGCCACTCAACGCTCCTTCCACAATCTCGTGCAGTCGCTCGCTTGTCCCACCCGAGCCGCTCCCTTCTGCGCAGGTGCCCTAGCCGCCGCCGGTCGCTGGACCCTCCTTCGCGCCGCCGCCGGTCGCCGGACCTCTCCTTCTCTCCGCCGCTGCCGGCCCACCTCCCCAAATCGGCACCCGGACTGCTCTCCCCTAATCTGGTCACTTTCCCCTCCCCAAAACGGCGCCAGACTGCATCTCCATCTGACCGTGTCCTCCCCAGTGTGGCCGTGGATTAGAGGAAGGGTGCTTAGTTGGTTGCTGCGCCATCCGGCTGTTGCTCGCTGCTCTACTAACAGCTCCTGAACGGCTGAACCTGAAGCTTGTATTACTCTGTAGTCTGTTCTGTACTCTGTAGTTATTTGTAGCTAGCTATTTAGTTTCCTATTTTGCTACTAATTCATGCTAATGAGCTAATGGTAGCTAGTTGTTAACAGTGATTAGTTAAACTGTTCAAGTACTAGAGAAGAGAACCAATATAGGTAGCTGTGTATATTGGTTTCTACTCCCTCTGTCCCAAAATATAAGAACATTTTTAGCACTACACTAATGTTAAAAACGTTCTTATATTATGAAACGGAGGGAGTAGTTGTTCTGCAATACCATTAGTAAGCAACATTACTATCATTGTTGTTGCTTCTTTAGTCATTCTATATTGGTGTGCAAATTGTATTGCTTTCGAATATGAATCTTTGTGGTATGGTCAAACATGTTACTAAATTAGTTCGAACTGATTGCTATTTTGCTAGAAAAGTCTAACATTTGATATTTTTCAAATAATTCCAAAAAAATCAGTAAATACTATGTGTGCCCAGCAGCATTCTGGAAAATTCTAAGCTAATTTGGGCTACAAGATTTTGAGATATCGGCTATTTTGCTAAACAGAACCAATTTTTTGTTCAAAATTTCATATTTCAAATAATTCTGGCAAATTTTAACCTTCTTTGGGCAAAAGAATTAGGAGTTAGTGGTTTTTTTTCACACCGTTAACTTTGAGCCCGCCCTCGATTTTCTTCCAAGATTCGCCACTGGCATGATCCATATAAGATCGCTTGCTTGTGATTAAGTAGCTGGGTGGTTATATATAGTAGTAGTATTACCACATCTAACTACCTCTGAAATGGAAGTGTAAACAATTGTCAGGACAGTGACGGCACGTGATAATATCTGGATAGTGGATACGATCCCTGATTTTAAGATTCGTGCAGCATCTGACTTTGGAAAGTTGGTTTGTTATTTGGGCTGGCTGTAGGAGCGCCAGAGGAGGCATCTCCGGAAATTTGGGACTAGGCATACTTCACTTACTTGGATCGAGACATAATTAACTTGGCACGCCAACATGATCATCTTTTCTTTGGATAGGAAAAACAGATATAATTTTTATTACACATTTATATGGTTTGTGGATCATAGTGCACATAATGAGGATAGAGAGGCTAACGAATAACATAGCCGATGGTCATGGCCAAGCTTATTCCTATTGGTTCTAGCTAACTATTCTGCAGCAAGACGCATGAGGCAACCACATATTTACTTTTGATTTACAGTTAAAGTCCATTCTAGGTTAGGTTTTTGGAACTTAAGCTACTTAATTACTTCAGCTAACGCCCACAGAAGCACAATGTAAAAGCTCCCACGCCCGTACCCCGGCCCGTGTGTTTTGCATGGATGCACGCAAGCCCGATCAGCAGGTCAAAAACTATTGAGCCTATAGAGCGCCACCAATGATATGAGGCCGGGGCTGGGAAGAATCTGACAAAAAAATAAAGCATGCATGATCCACACATTGCTTGTGATTAACTAGTGGGGTGGTTATATATGGTACTATTACCACCTTTAAGTGGACGCGGAGAAACTAGTCTCGAGCACACATGCTCACGATATCTTGGGCGTTCGCTAGTGCGTGGAGATCTGGGCCGATTCTTTATACGGAGTGCTGGAAAATGCGCACTGTGCAGGAATACAGTATGTGTCAGGCCTGGGTAGTGGGCCAGTTCAGGGGCGGCCGTCCGCAGGTGACGGGCTGAGCCGTGGCCCAGGTTCGCGTTTGTCTGTCTGATCCGTGGCTCGGAAAAATCGCTTTTCGCCAAGCGGTGGCACCGCCTCGAATAGAACGAGGCTGCCCAGACTCTATCCCCACCGGCCGCCGCGTGCCATTTGAAGATTGGAGCTCATTTGCTTTCCCTGCCACAGATCCACCTGATCGAGAGGTCGGAGAGAGCCTGGTGCCGGAAGGACGCCGGGCGGCCGGGGGATGGAACCAGGCGAACTTTGGTGGAGGTGGCACTGCCAGAGGGCACGTGTGTGAGCGGCGGCGGATCTGCGGCGTGTCTGGAGCAGCTGCTCACAGCTGAGAAGGGCAGATCTACAGCGTGGCTCAAGCGGCGGCAGTGAGAAGGGACAGCTCGCCTCCTACTTCTGAGCTGTCTACTCCTAAGGCTCCTGGTTGGAATAAGAGGTTAGAGGAACTGAATTTAATTTGAGCAGTGCTATGTATAATTTCAGTACAACATGGTTGCAGGCTGTGTATGGCCGTGTAGTCTTGATTGACGTCAGTTAGGCATGGTGCCATGTGTGACAGTTGTGCAGTCATTTCATCATTGAAGCACTGATTTTTTTATAAGCTCAAGAACACATTTTTCGTCGACGTGATAACATTTGACACTACATACAGGACCAATTTGTATGGCATGCCTTTTGGCTTATTTGTTGGTGTGAACAATCATTACCAGAGTGTGATACTTGCTGGATTGCTTGTCCTGATGAAACCACAGAGAGTTTTGAATTGGCTTTCTCCGAATTCCTGAGAATGATGGGTGGCTCTGCATGCAAAATATACTTACATGTAAGATAGTCATTATGTTGCTGTTGTTGGTAGGGTAGTATTGATATCCTTATAATATGGTTGCGGGGGTAACTGATGGATACTGATTTCCTAATGAATACTTTACAATTGGACAGTCTATATTAATGTTTTGAATTGTGGGTGCTGCTCCGCACAGATATGGAACTGACATGGCCCAAGGAGCAGACGATATCGGCAGTAGGACATGCGGGAGAATTGAGTGTCGCAGTTGTGAGCCTGGATACACATTCAGGGGTTCACGAGGTTAGTTCAAAAGAAAAAAGAAAAATGAGGCTGGTCGACGGTTGTGCATTTGTATGAAAGCATGTCATACTAACAATGTTGTGTCACTGACATGAGCAGAGGTTGGAGGGAGCTCAAGACAGGGAGGGCGAGGCATTGGTGGAAATGATGAAGGTGCACATATTTTTTAAAGTTTAAGAATTCAGCATGTAGTAGGGGGTAGCTGGGTGGGTGTTTTTTCCTATGTGTGGTAGAGCTCTGGGTAAGCCTCCGTGGGCTTTGGCATATCTTATTAAGCGGCGCATTCGTAGCAATATTTGCGTGATGCAGATAAGAAGCTCAGACATATATAAATTTGGGGAAATCCTAATTGGGGTTATGATGATTCTTTATAGTTCTATTGGCAGAGAAGAGTACATTTTCAAATAGTATTGCTTCTTGGATGTACTGCTAAACTTGTTCTGACCTAGTTTTTTGTCTCGGCAGTGCACCCAGAGGTCCCAAACGTCCCGGAAGAGCATGGAATGAACACACCGCCGCGCGGAAGTGAGCATCCCCAGACAGAAAATGCAGGGGACTAAAAGGCGAGGAGTAAGTCAAGTTTTCACATTTTTTATGAGACAGACACTCCACATAAGTATGGACGTATGCTGGCCACCTTTTACTGCTGCCATCTCCTGTTGGTGCTCTCACAGGCAAATGCAGGGTATATAGTAAGGGGGTGAGGGTTGAAGTGAAAGGGGAGACGGGTGATAAGTTTCCAAAAAAAGGTTGGGCGTAAACACAATGAACCTAATGTTAGGAATGTGCTTCATTTCTACAACAAGATGCTGGGCTGCACAAGATCGGACCTTGACAAGTAAGTACATTCGTAAGGCTTGTTCCTGTCTTAAATCGACGTACGGCCACACAACGGCATATAACAAATAAATGTCGGGTCATTGTTCACAGGAAATGGTTCATACTCATGACATAAACCTTGCTCATCTTCCATGCACTGAATTTCAAATTCAGTTTGTTGCAGCATTGGACTCGATACAAGCCATCACTTAAATTCATCGAAGGACTGAATAACTTCTACGACATGCGTAACAAGATGCGTGAAGTTTGTGCTGGGGGGTCTTCGATGTGTTCTGATGTGTGGCTAAGGTGTGGGTACATCTTCAGCCGCGGTCTCCCCCTCACAGCTGCCTTCGTCGGACATCTGTTCCCTGTAAGAAATTAAACATTTAGATTGAACATGTAAAGCATCGATTTGAAAAGATAGCTGTGGGTCTAGCTTAAAAGGTTGCAGAAAATTGTTGATTGATCAGAATACTTGATTGACGTTTCTGCATGGGTTGATATTTGTGAATGAATTAGTTAGACCTGCTAGTGTACACCCAGAAAGAGGGTAAATGGTTAAATAATTGATTAGATCTGGCAGTCCTAAATAGATGGTCGAGCATGAGATCTTACTTCTAATCAGAACCCTAATTATATTTGATAGAATACAGTTTGGCGTACTGGCCAGAAAATGCATGAACAGCTGATTTGAGTAGAAAGAACCTTGATCTACCAAACCAATATAGCCAGAACATGTAGATCGGGTGGGGGCGATGTACCTGGTCAGCAGTGATTCCAACGAGCTGCCCGGTCTGGCACTAGCTGGTGTGTGGATCTTCAAGTGAGGAGATAATGAAGGGTTGAGGAGGTAGTGAATGGATACAGTGGTCGGTCAGCACTGTACACCAGTTTTTAAAATCGTTGGTGGACGGAACGGGTCGCTGATGAGACGCATTAAAATAAAGTGGCTGCTGTGACAATGGGCGTGCCGTTAGTGGGATGAGACTTGAGCCGTAGCCCATAACTTGAACGGCCGTCTGAGCCGTGGGGGTCTGGACGCGACGATGGCATTAAATGCAGCAGGTCGGTGGACCCTAGCCCAGAGATTGCTCAGATATACTAATCAAAATACATAGGAATATACACAGACCGTTGCGAATCTTAGCACCACTGGACGACTGAGATATAGGGTGTATCTGAGCTCGAGCTCAGAATAGCACTTTCGCCTTTAAGTACTCTATATAAAATGATAGTGTAAATAGTGAGCAGTTGTCATGAGCGTGACAGCACGTGATAACATCTAGATATGATCGATGATCGAAAGCATCTGACTTTGGATCTCCGGTTAGTTATTCGTACGACTATATACATGAAGCTGGTTCGTACATTGCTTTTTCCAACGTGCATAGCGGAGATCGGTAGATCATCTTGTATTGAAGGATCTGGTTGGACATGGTAGGAACCACGTCCAGAAATTTCGGACCGAAATATAATTAACTTGTTTGGATCGAGACATAATGAACTTGGCACGCCCAAATGAGATAACCTTGTCTCTGCAGGAGAAAAAGGGTAATATTATAAACTACAGATAAGATAACAGATATTTATATCGGTTACATAGAACATCATCTGAATAGAGAGGCGAAATGGAAAACCTAGTTGCTGGCCAAGCTCATAGAATGTTTGCTCTCACCACCCAAAGATGTGGGAGAAACCCAAAGACCAATTTTTTAAGTGCAATTCATGAATTTATATATGTTAGGTTTGTGTGTCAAATAGTCAGTTCAGATTTGCGCTGTGTTTTTCTCCTGTCATGTGTTGGACTTTTTTTCCGACTAATCCCATATTTGGGTCAGTCAATTTGTTAGTGGGCCGAAGCCCATTAACTGTGCAATACAGCGCTCCTATCTTTCACCTTTTTTCTTTTTTTATGTATTTTTGTTTTTTTTCTTTGTTAGTTGCCTTTTATTTTTATAGTGTGGGTATTTTTAGGATATTAGGTGAGTGTAAGTGTACACACATAAATACTTCCCCCGTTTCAAAATAAGTGTCTCAACTTTGTACTAAGCTTGAGACACTTATTTTGGGATGGAGGGAGTACTATGCAATATATATGAAAACTACGCTCTTATATGATTATTATATACATACTAGAAAAAGTACAATTTTAAAGTGAAGTTGTGTGCAAGCTTTATATAAACAGTTTTCTACTGCAACTAATTCATTGTTCCTTATTTATTTATTATTTCATTTTCTTTCTATTTCATTCAAGGGTAAAACCAATGCCATCAATTCATTTCCTCTTAAGAATTGTTTTTGTGAAAATGCCACTGTTATATATTTATTCTTGCATACTTTTGAATTTTTTGTGAATATTATGTGCAAATTTTTTCATTGTTTGTTCTGTTTTTATATTCTTTCTTCCTAAGGGATAATACCGATGCCAGTAATTTTTTCTTCCTTAGAATTTTCTTTTTGCGAAATTTCACTATTATATGTTTATTCTTGCATATTATAAAAGGCACAATTTCTGTGCAACCGTGTGAAAATTTTGTTATTTTTTAATATCCTTTCTTCTTAAAGGGCAATAATGATGCCACTAATATTTTTTTTCTTCCTTCAAAAACTTCATTATTTTGATTTAGTTTTAGTTTGAATCGTTTTTTAACTCTTGAAGGGTAATTCCAATGCCACTAATTCATTCCTTCTTAGGCAACTTACTTTTTGTGAAACATGCACGATTACATGCTTATTCTTTCACATTAAAAAATGCAATTTTCTACATAAATTGTGTGTAAATTTTGTTGTTATTTTCTTTCTTCTTAAAGGGTAATACCATCGCTAGTAATCCATTATTTCTTAGCAAACTAAATTATTTTGATTTGGAGAAGTTGAGACGCCATGGATCGAATACTAATGACACTAATTCATTCGTTCTTCAGAAAACTTCATTTATTGCAAAATTTCCACTATTATATGTCCCCATGTGTCAAGATTTGCTATTAGTTTCAGACCTATGCAAGGATTCAACGGCGACAAGTGATGATCCTTATGGACATGTGCACCAAGACTTCCTGGCTATCATTGACAAGGTCAAACCGACTCCGATAACGGAGCGGTGGCAACGACGCATCGACTGCTCATTCTGGTGGCAATAGTTATCTTTGAATGGTTTCTAAATGTCGACGTATTTTTTATTATGTTTGAGATGATTTATACTTTCAATGAACTTTTATAATTGATGCATATCAGAAGGCCCACAAAATTTATCAGAAGGCCCACAAAAAAATGAACCAGATGCATATCAAAAGGCCCACAAAATTTATCAACAATGTCACATTACACAAACAATTGTCGAACCACGAATTCAGCGAAAAGAGTGCCACTCAAGATAGCACGCCACACAGAACAAACAAGAACAGAGAAACAAATTATCAGCTGATTGCCACAAAATTTCAGCATCCCATGTTCAATATTTACAAGAGGCAGAACTCACCCCAACTAATTGCACCGCGTTAACAGTAGCCTCAAGTTATCTTGACTTCCCATGACTACCCACCTACTATTTACAAAAGTTGACATGACTACCTATCTGCCTACTATTTACAAAAGTTGCCATGACTACCTATCTGCCTACTATTTACAAAAGTTGCCATGACTACCTATCTAGCTACTATTCACAGTTTTTCCATGTCAAAGAAACATTGGTCATATCTAAGAATGTGCATGGCTAAGGAATGAATGACAGCAGATGTTGAGATGATGAATGGGAAGAAGAGTCAGGTACTGATCCTATTTCTAGATTATAGGTAATTCTAGGGCCATTGCTAAGATACAGATATATATATATATATATATATATATATATATACATATATATATATATATATATATATATATATAGGACAAATGTTTTCTACAAGCAGTGGTAGTTACCACCACTTGTGTTTTGTATGTTGTATGTAGTATCTGTCTAAACCGAGAGTATGTACGTGTAGTATGTAGTATATAACAATGATTAGGTAGTATATATACAAATTTTTAGGTAGTATGTATCCTTTTTTGAGCAGGTTCTTTTTTACGTACAAATATGTATGTATTTCACAAATATAACAAAAACTATGGGCTCATATGCAATTTTTTCATGTAACTTGTTTTGGAATATCTTAGATATAATATATGAACATATTAAAAATAATAAAATAGTATATATAGTATCATATGCTAGTATATGAAACATGTGGGGTAACTACCACCGGGTGGTAGGATGGATTTTCCCTATATATATATATATATATATATATATATATACTTGAAAAGGACAACAAGAGTTTCACTTGGTAATGATGAATGAAACAGATTTCTTAAAATTGAAGTACTAGAGAACTCCTAAGATATCCAAGGATGGTATTGCCACCATGCAAACACTGAAAAAAAACGTGTACTGATGTTCTGATTGAATACTATCAATCACGGCGACTGGCAAAAGAGTATAATAAGGATAATGTTGAAGTTTATCATAGAAGGACAACAAGAATTTTAGTTGGTAACGATGAAACAAATTTCAAAAGATTGCTCAACAGTGAAGTATTACTCATCCTTAGGTATCTAAGGATGATATCACCACCATGCGCAACACTGCAAAAAAAACATGGGCGGCATGTTCTGATTAAAGGCAATCTGGCAAAGGAGTATAAGGGCCCTTTCCCTTACTGGCAAAGGAGAGAATCAGCTATCAGAGCTGACATACAGAACAAACAAGAACAGAGCAATCATCATCTGAATGCCAAAAAATCTCAGCATTCCTGTTCTCTATTTACGAATTCACCTAATGGCAGCTTGTGAGCAGTAGCCACAGGATAACAAGCGATACCTCAAGCAGTTGGAACTCATAAGAAGAAATTATTTATAGAGTGGCCATGACAACCCACCCTACCTAATATTCACAGTTGGTGTCCAAGAGATGTAACCAATCTAGGAACATACATGGCCAAGGAATGACAGTGATGAATGGGAAGAGGAGTCATGTACTCAACCTACTTCTAGATTATACATAATTTTCAGGCCATTACTCAACCAACACTTACAGACAAGGGCAAGAATTTTACTTAGTATTGATTGATGAAACAGATTTCAGCATTACCGACCTAGTTGATGCAAAGAAACATAATCATATCTAAGAAAATATCCACCTAAGGAATGACCGAAGAAGTTGAGATGATGATTGGGAAGAGGAGTCAAGTACAGAACCTATTTTAAATTAGTATACACAATTTTAGAGTATTTGAAAAGAACAGGAAGAAATTTACTTAGTCACGATGAAACAGATTTCTTAAAATTGCAGTATTAGATTAGTCATTCGATATCTAAGGACGATGTAGCAGCCACCATGCAGAACACTGAAAAAACGTGTACCGCATGTTCTGACTGAAGACTGTCAATCATGGTAAGCAGCAAAAGAGTACAAGAACGATGATGTTGAAGTCTATCATGAAAAAGGACGAGAAGAATTCTACATGGTAATGGTGTAACAGATTTCTTCAAAAACAAAGTGTTAGAACGTGTGCTGCATGTTCTGTTTGAAGTGGCAAAAGAGTGTTAAGGGCCCCTCCCGTACTGGCAAGCGAATGAATCAGCTATCAGCGCTGACAGCATAAAGAATTGGTTATGAATAAGCAGAGATTGAGGCACTCATCGAGATTAGATAGGAATATCTGAACATGCGATTAAACACGAACAAGTCCACACAAGTCATGGTTGAGAATCTGAGGAAGATAGAGAGATAAAGCATGAGGTTTATTGGAGAGTTGAAGGGATGGAGAGCACTGTTTTGATCTAAGGATATTACGGGATGGCAAGAGTCCGATAGAGCTGACTGAAGTGTCCCCATATATCCTTTCAAACTACAGCCGGAAGTACGTCCTTAAGTAGACATTATGAAAGCTTTGATCAAATTCTCTGCCGACTGCGTCTGCTCAGGGGTGCCAAATATGTGAGCAACATGCTCATGATGAGATGATTTTGATTCAATAATTTCAATGTCAGCTCCAGAAATCTGCAGTTATAATCAATGATTGCACGTCAATTGCGAAGTAGTAGCATGAGGAAAAAGGTGAAAAGAACCACCAGTGGGTAGTGAAATGGAACGTGAAACCGTGCTTTAAGTAAAATTAACCTACCAATTAATCCTAAAAATAGATCATTCAAGATGTCAGATTACAAGTTTATAACTGATTATGCTTTCCATATGTTCATGCATGTCAATCCTGTACAACGGTTGCATGAAAGCAATCCACTCTTGGTGTTGTACACACACCATTACGTCATACATTTCATCTCTAGTCATGGATCAAATTACCCTCTTTTACGAAATAAAATAATAAAAGAATAAATAAACAACCTATTCTTTTAGGTACTGGTATACTAATGGACTTAATACTATACTCCCTCCGTCCCAAAATAAGTCTCTCAACTTTAGTACAAAGTTGTACTACAGTTGTGGGACTTATTTTGGGACAGCAAGTAGCACCCCATATGAACTGGAGTGAGGGCACTCCTTCAGGCAGTGACCTGTAGAAGTTTTTTGCTATCTACCTGGGCCTCTTTTCCACACCTTTAATAGTTGCTGAACTCACATCAAGCTATATCTTAATTAAAAGCTCAAGCACCAGTAAAATGAAATAGTAAACTGACCTTTCTAATATTGTCCAAGTTTGTACCATGCTTCCCCATTACTTTTGAAAGGCCACTAGCAGGAATAAACATTTCCATATCCGGGACGCGTCTGATCAGTGGTAATCAACAAAATGAAATACAATCGTAAGGATTAGAATAAAGACCCAAGTAATAATTACAAATCTAAGAGAGCTTGCACACAAGAAGCACGGCTATTCGTAAAAAAAAAATGGAGACGGCTATTCGTAAAAGATGGAGCACGGCTTAGAAAGGGTTTATGGTGAGTTCAGTTGCAACCTACCTTCCATATGGCTTTGAAGTGTACGAGGAGCGTACTCCAAACCCATCATCTACAGCCTGATGGAGGGTATCACCGGTTAAGTTTATCTCACAAACTTAATAGGCACGTCTCATTACGAAGATCAATAGAGAAACAAAGAAAATTGACGTTGAAGCAAAACATTTTACCTGCCTGGGGCTGTATCCATGATACAAGCTGCTACGAGGAAATACATTTGAGCCACGCTCAACTTCACTCCTTTGATCATAGCGCAATGGAGTGGTTTGTTGACTGTACGGTAATAATGCTGGCATCGGAAAGCTGCTTGAATACACTGGTTCAGTGGTGGCAACGGTTAGCTTCCCATCCTTGCCAGAATATTGCCTTCCCACGCTGTCCTTCAGAACATCTTCCCGGAGTCTTAGAACGATCTGAACAAGAGCATCACGCAGGTTGTCCACTTCCCCCGACACCTACATGCAATAAAACTCGTAAAGACATCTAGATAGATCCACGAAGACTATCTCAAACAATAACACAAGGGGCAAACCTCAACGAGCTCATCACTGGAAGATGCCCTCCGAGGCTTAGTGCCCTTTGATATGTAGATAATTGCCTTAGACTTAGTCCGCATGTCATTAATGATTGAACCACCCTTGCCGATAAGACAGCCAATCACATTAGCCGGAACAAGAAGACGAAGATGCATTCTATCTTCATTTTCATCATTGATCTTTGCTTGAAGCAGAAGAACAGCTTCCACTGCTGAAGACTTTACATCATCGGTGGCCTGAAACAGAAGGCGTCACCTCAAATAAAAAGCATATCATAGGGTATGAACGACAAAGCGCAGCTAGCCAGCTGGAATTGTGGTCTAACCTCAGTGGATGCAATGGTGATTATACTTTCCTCCTTGTCATTCTTTGCATCATCAACATCAACCCTTGCACCACTCTCTTTCCTTATACTCTTTATGGTCACCCCACCTTTACCAATAACCAACCCAATCTTGTCGGCGGGGCATGCAACACGCAGCAATAGTTCTCCTGAACATTTTGGGGTGTTATAAGTAGGAATAGCTGGAACCATAGAATGATAAATGGGCACTCCGCCATGAGCATCAGTGGGTACAGTAAATTCAGGAACATGAGAACCATGACTTGGTGCCCCTAAGATAGACAGACTTGGATGTCCAGATGGTATAGAAGCATCTGACACTGAGTATAAGCTACTAGCCGGATAAACCGGAAGCTCTGAAGGAAGTATAATGGTTGGAGGAAGTTCATCAATAGATGTTTCGAGAGAAATGTTCTCTTTTGATGGACATTTGTAGATAATTGTTGATACTGCAAACAATGCCTTCTTGACAGCTCTAGCATCCCCAGTTATCTGTTAAAAATGGTAATAGTAATGGTTAATAATTAGCAGAATACCGAAGAAGAATGGACATTGAAGAACATATCAGAACTCAAAATGTTGGAATTGTTCAACAGTGTAAGTGAGCACCACACAAACAGAAAACAAAATAGAATTATCAATTGTCTTAATCTGGGAAAATAAATTATTAATATGCATTAATTTCAATCTTCATCAATAGTGGGAAAACAAAATATTAATATGCATTATTCCATCCCATAATACAGTGCGCATTAATTTCTTCAAACGTCAATCTTCATCAACTTGACGAAGTTTATACCCAACTTGTTTAGGACTGAAAGGCCTTGTTTTTGTTGTTATAGAGAAAATTAATTATATCTACAATACCAAATACATGCCATATGAAAATATATTTCATGATAAATAAAATGGCATTTTGATTTGGTATTCTATATGTTGATAATTTTTTCTATAAACTCAGTCGAAGTTAACAAAGGTTGATATTGAAAAAAAATCATATACAAAGTATACTTAGGGGCGGAGGGAGTATCAAACAACTTGCTGATTTCTTTACCATGATAGAGAGATGACAATGATATATGCATACATTTTAACACAAAAACATGCACTGGGAATTAAAGTATTGCTGCTTGATAGAATTAACCTATTCACTAATGGTTAATCTCACGTTATCTTGGCACAGCTCACCAAACTATTATATGGAGGAAAATAATACCTGAACGAAATTATCAAAACTCATAGCACATGAGTGTGTAACATCGCTTGGATCTTTTGGTTTAACTTTAATGAATGATTTTGAAACTGAGCGAAGCCTCTTGATGACAGAACCAGATTTTCCAATAACGCTTGCAGCTTGACTAGCTGGTACAAGAATGTTGGCTTCTTCATCATCAGAGTCACTATTGACTGCCAGAGCATCAACGATTGCATCATGCACCTTGAGTAATGCATTTTGTGCCGCGCAAACAGGCTCCCTGTCATCATCATCAGCATCTATGTCGCTATGCTTGAGGTCTCTATGCTTGACATAACAATATACCAAAATAACCCTTTTGTCAGCACCAGGGTAAGGGTCGACAACCTTGACTTTGGCATTCGTTTGTTGCCGGATGGAATTTATCACCTTGCCACCCTTGCCAATTACACTACCAATCGCTTTGTCTGGACAAAGTATCCGGTAAACAACCAATTCATCCTTACTGGAGGTTTCCTGGGTGTGGGCCGGCCTTCGCTTTTGGTCCCTGTCTTCTCTGTCATGATCCCTGTGCTGGCTGGTACGCTTGCCGGCGTGGCTCATGGTTTACTCACTAGACAAGAATATGCACAAAAAGATTAATGACAGGCACTACAAAGATGAATAGATACGTATCAGCTATATATATAAGATAAGCATTCATGATATAGCATCAACGCATTCTCCGACATGATAGTGCAGAATGATAAGAATCAAACAAATGGGTCATGTATCACTGTGATGCATGTGCTAGAAAGATGTGGCCATGATTCCGATGAATCAGTCGCTCAATCGGCATTCACAAAGAAAAAAGCAGCAGCAAGCTTATCCATAAGAACTCAACAAGTAACCATTGTCGATTATTCATGCAATCACAACAAATATTAATCAGCACTTGCAAACAAATATTATTCATGACAGCTACACCAAGCACAACCAGTATAACATATCCAGGAGTTTGTTAGAATTGCCAAACGTGATTTTACACTTTTCCTGGTTTGTAGAGAATAAATTCTATATATATCATGAATAATCGGCATTCACAAAGAAAAAAGCAGCAGCAAGCTTATCCATAAGAACTCAACAAGTAACCGTTGTCGATTATTCATGCAATCACAACAAATATTAATCAGCACTTGCAAACAAATATTATTCATGACAGCTACACCAAGCACAACCAGTATAACATATCAAAACGAACGGAGAATGTACATTAATTACGTGCCACTGCATGAGTTAAAAAGGTAAGACATGCATGGGTTGTTTGGATACGTGGAATATATAGAATTTATTCTCTACAAACCAGGAAAAGTGTAAAATCACGTTTGGCAATTCTAACAAACTCCTGGATATATAAAACTTGGTTCTCGTAAACCTGGAATTTCAGGTTTGTGGAAAAACGACTATTACTCGTTTTTCTAAAAACGGAAATCGCATATACGTACTTATCATCTTATCCTAACAAGAACATGGCCAATCATGGTGCTGGTGCATCAGCCGAAGAGAAGCCGTTGTGCCGCCATCTCCGCGGCGGCCGCTGTGGTCGCCGGCGCCACCAAGGCCAGCACCTTGAGTGTCTGCTCCGGTAGAGCAAGCTCCAGCTCCGTTCCATGTTCTAGTACTGGCGCGGCTCATGGCGGCGCCCCGCACCCACGCTGTCGTCAAGCAGCCGCACCGTGGGCCCCCACACGATCGAGCACGCACTTGTGGGAGGCCATGGGAAGTCAGGACCCAACCCAGAGCACGTGCCCACGCAGCTAGATGCCACGGCGATGAACCCCACACGATCTGCACTCACTGGCGGCAACGAGGGTGCGAACCAAGGCCAGCGGCCGAGGGGCGAAGCGCCAAGAGAAACACGAATAAAATGGAGTGCACAGAGCGGCCGATGCGGTGCGTCGACGGGTCGTGCAGGGGGCAGAAACTAGATGGTGAAATGACCCATCAACCGACATCGAACCCATGTCTAGAGACTAGATCCAATGACCGAACGTGACAGGACCAGCAGGCGACAAGGAACTGGATTCCAGGATCCCAAGTAGGCGAAACAGGACATCATTTCCCCTACAAGCATTATCATCTCAAACACCTATCAATCAAGCAAAATCCTTTCCCATGTACTGGAGCAAGTGTCGTTATATTTCTCACAGCAATATCAAATCTACAGCAAGTACTCTCATCCGGTACAAAAATCAGGAAAGGAGGAAAAAAACGAACAAGCAGAGGATGCGAGAGGAAGGAGGGGGGGATTGGGGGCTACCTGGCTGTGGACCGAGCCGCGGCGTTGCTGGGCGGGAGCGGCTGGCCGAGGGAGTGAGGGAGGCGCTGCTGGGCTCCTGTATCGAAATCTGGCCTTTGACTTCCCCGACTCGCTGCCGGATTTGAGGTGGCGGGGGGAGGTGCTCGTCGGCGGAAGGAGAGCTGCCGGAACGGCGTCGCCGTGGCGCCGGCTGACGGAGTGGGCGGGGCGACGGCCGACGGTGGCGCTATGGATCTCGACGACGGGAGGGGGTGGGTAAACAAACCCTAGCGGAGTCGCTGCTCGCTGGGACGGACTGGGTGGACCGGCCTAGGCCCAAGGCCCACAAGACATGCTCACCAGTGTGTGCCATGTTACTAAAAAAAAACAGTGTGCCCCATGGTTTGCCGTGAAAAAACAAAAAAACTGCATGTGCGATGGTTGATGTCGAATGTGTGGAGGCGATGGCTTGCCTCATCGGGTGTTTGATCTCATTCACCAATGAAGAGTAAAGCGATTTTTCAGTGTCGCGAGCTTGAATCATCTTTCACTGAGAGTCCATCTCGATCACTGTCGACGGGTCCTTAGACATTAAGGGAGCGTTCGGAATCCCTCCACTCCCGATTCAGCTCGCGGAGCTGGCGGAGCTGCAGGCTGAAAAGGTGGAGCTGGGATATACGCGCTCCGCAGATCCGCGGAGCTGGCGGAAGGCCGAACAGGCCCTAAGTAAGGCTAAAAACAGACTTCCCATGCATGCTCCAAGTTCAGCTTACAAGCTTCCCCGCAAGAAAAAGTTGTCTACACGAGGAGAATAAGATTGATCCCTGTTCATCACGCGGGACCACACCCAAACCAGCTTTACCATCTAGAGAGCCATCGCAGTTCATTTTCGCCCAGCCCAGCGTAGACAAACTCCAACTCAAAGGTGTATGCCCTGGTGGAAGGATGAGCATAAGCTACAACAGATTTGCCTTTACATGGATCGGCAAACGACTCATGCTTGATGCCTAGGAGCAAATCCAAAAGACCGCATAAGAATCTTTTCGACACATCAACCAGCGGCGGTGTTTTATCATGAGCAATCTCGTTCCAAACACAGGATCAAGAATGTGCTGGGACCACTCTTTGCATCAAGGCTTGATATTTTCAAGCACAGGAAATGCCACACATCAGACATGGCTCTCAACTATTCGAAAGCTCTTGGACAAATATAGAAATGATGATAATATAGCTGGAAATTCTTTAGGGCTTGGTCCAGGCCGGCATGTTTGGATTTTGGAGCCCCGGGCTTATGTAAACTGTCTTTCCAATATAATAAAGCTTAGGTGCTTTCCCTAGAAAACTGTGTCTGCTTCCAATGAGCAATTGTACACTCTGTGGAGTAGGAGATTCATATGGCGTCATTATTTGGTTAGTTGTACAATGCTGAGGTGTGCGGTTACTTTCTCCGGGTTTTCTCACCTAAGTTCAACACATGAACTTCTATAGGTCGAAAAATTCTGAAAGTTCACTCTACAGTTGGGAAAATTCTGAAAGTTTAATTTTATTTTATTTTTTAAACTTACCAAAACTTACAATTTCTGAATGTTTGCATTTCCAAAGTTCAAACAGAGTTATTTCAAAGTTTTGAATCCCAAAAGTTGGGTCGTGATTTTTCTAAAAGTTTTACACATAATTTTCTAAAGGTGCCAAAAAGGCAGAGCAGTCAAATGTTTCGACTTTCTGTGGATGGGAAGTTCACACCTGCTGGTAATTGCCCTCGCGGGACTAACCCCCCTCTCTTAATAATGCATAAGTCTGGTCGGATTATCGGTGACTGGAATAGTATTTTGCTACTGTGTTGAGCTACTTGGCATATCTGTCCTTTCTAGACTGCAAATAATCACATTTCTTCAGAAAATTAACTTTTATGTACTAGCATCGAAAAATAAGAAATTTTCAAAACTAAAACTGTCTTTTCTTCAGAATAGCCTTTATAAATGTTCTAGCTGCTGAAAGACGGCAGTATCTTAATTAGCAACAAAAGCCAGTAACCTATTTCTAACAAACCGCATGCGACAATTCCTTACAAACCAAATCAAATGTATTTATCGGGCCGGAAGTAGGGACACGGTTTAAGTTGGGTAAAAACTAATATGATCAATTTGCTCCAAGGATAAATAGGGTCAATTCTTTTGGCGGCTTAAAAACAAGCTGGCTCCTTCCCAGCTTTTTCCACAAGTCGCCTCCCTCATTCATTGAGGCTTCTGAACTAGTTATGCCATTACTAATCTAGAAGTCTCAGCAAATTTTGGGAGCGACTTATCTTTTATGCCGGGGACACGTAGCTTATTTTTTTAAGCCACGAAAAAGAACTGGCCCATAATCAAATCACATGCACATACATTCAAGTGCGTAGGCGTTTAACCATACGTGGAGTAGCTAACCTTGCGATATTACAGTTTTGTTTCTGGATGTGATCCCAAAAGACCACACTATGCACGCCAGCGACACACACACTAGGCTTGTATCTCGGCCTTGGGAATCAATCCTATGACTTCTGCAATCTTGAGCTTCTTCCTAGCGTACTGCGCATATGTCTTTGGCAGAGCACACTGAAATTGGAAAGAATGAGCTATTACGTACACAACCCGCAAGGGGAACAATATTGCCAACTGATATCTATACAACATATATACCTTGAATCTAACTTCCTGCGAAATTAACTTACGCGCTATCCACTCTGGAACCTACACACACACACAGGCAGGAGAGACATAAGATGTATGGATATGGTCTACATAATGGATTACAATGTATGCGAGACCACACCACACTGTACTTACTTCCTTACTGATGCCCTCCGTGCACCGTCGAAACTACAAGGAAATTATGGTGAACAAAGCAATTTGCATCGTAAGAGTGAAACTAATTAACCAATGAAACAACAAATAGAAAGTCTGTGAACGGAAAAAGAAAAGAAAAACCTACTTGTTCCTCCAATCTGAACGAGCCAGAGCGACTCAGCTCGCGCTCCAACTCACGTTTGCGTAATGGAAACGGGTTCTCCTCATAAACATGCTGCATAGCATCTCTGAAACAAATCTATATGTTGTCCAACGAAGAAAGAAAACAACATCACCAAGCATAAATAGGGTTACAAGGCACTGACAGATCCGACCAATAAAATGACATTGTTCTTAGTTATGATGTACAAAATGCTGACCTGACGATTGACCAGCTTCCAAATCTCAAAAAACACATAGTCGAGATCTTTCACGAACTTGAGATAAAAGCGTGTGCTCTGTTTATACTCCTTAATTTAATCAAAAGACCGCAATTGTCAAACACAACCATAACCAGAGCTGGCAATCTAAATAAGCAAGGGACAGATGAACCATACCAGGAAACCATAATATGCTAGCCTCGGATGGATGTTTGTGAACCTAGCAGCAATCCTAACTGCTTGGCATGAAGCTTTTTCGTGCAATTCATGCCACTAAATAGTAAAACAGACAAGTTATTGTAATGCTACTACGCCCATATATAGAGAATTAGAGACTAGTTGTCATTACATTGTTTTGAGAGGTCATATAGGCGTACCTCAGAAAAGCTTTTAAGCACATGTTCTTCAATCCACTGTCAAGACAAAATGGTTGTTAGTCCCCCAAAAAAGTAAATACTGAGCATAGTTTTAAACTTGGAGCAGCTGATCGTTGCACCATGCATACCTTAAGATCCTTCACAATTGTATCCCAGTACAGCAGATAATCTCTATCAGTTCCAGGGGTGCTATAAAACTCTCGGTATTCACTCCAACTTTCATACTCATCGCCCCCCTGCACCAAAATAAGAAGGGAAGCAACATACATATTACTGCTGCCCTGAGAATAACATGCAGCGGACATGAAGGCGTATTGCACACTTAAAGAAATTTTGAGTACCTGCGCACTTGAAGAAATTCCAACAAAAAAAAACATGGTACCGGAACATGTAAAAAATATGGGTACTCGGGAAATCAGGCAAAAACATGATTACACATACAAAAGAAGGGATGGTACGCGGATGTTAAAGAAACAAAAAACTTGCTCCTTGCAAAGGATGCATCAGTATATGTAACTCTATTTCTTTTTAGTAGATGAAAAGCCATGCACCAACAACTCTCAGGGAAGAAGGTATACTTTTTGTATTCTTCTTCTATGGTACACACATTATGAGATTTTCCACAGTTTTACTGGAAGCACACATATTTTAGACTCTGCTTAATCTCGGCAGGAAGTGACACCCATATATAGTTTTATTTTTGCATTTCGCCAAGAACCTCAGGCCCCTAGAACTAGAACTCGGGGGTTATATACTCGCATAAAGCCATGCTAAAAAGAACCTCAGGCCGCTAAAGTGTTCATACTTCCAAAGGACAGATTAAACAAGTAATTGCTGCCTCCCATTCAAAGGCAAGGAGAAAAAGAAACTGGTTAATTACCAGCTGCATGAGCACACAAATGAAATCTAGATGCATTACTGAGCTGGAAGTAATGGATATATATACGCCCTCTGTAAACAAATATAAGACGTCTTAGGCCTTCATACTTACTTCATTACAAGGGACTAGTCGCTGATAGTCGCTCAAGGACACGGGCAAACAGAGGTTCAAGTCGAAACACCAGCCGAAGGCTCCATCACTCAGGTAATCCAAGGCAAGCTCTGGAGTGTACTTGCATTCCAGTGCAGCATCGTCAATAGGCATTCCTTTCAGCAACTACGTACACAGACACAAGGACAGATGAGTAAGGTACTCCCTTCGTTCCATAATATAAAAGCGTTTTTGACACTATATTAAGTCTTTTTAAAGATTTCACTACAAATTACATACGGATATATATATATACATATTTTAAAATGTAAATTCACTCATTTTATTTTGTATGTAGTCCATAGTGTGGAATCTCTAAAAAGACTTATATATGACTCGTAGATAGTTTAGATTGACAGAGGCAGGAGGGAGCGTTGGATTGAAATGAGAGAGACAAACCAGGCAAGCTTTGAGGCGATATCGTGCATACTTGTGGCTGAGCCTGTCCGCCTCCTCTTCTTCCAATTCAGCCTCAGTGTGATCAATTTCATGTCTGCGAGAGCTGAGCACTTCACGGTCTCTCGAGAACTCCTCCTCGGTGATATCATCCATCAGTGAGGAGGACGAATCAACTTCTCCTGAATCTCCATCTCGTCCATGGACATCATCTGGTCGGCTCAAGAGCTTGTGGGCTTGGTACTCTACCAGAGCAGCCCGCAGCTCGTCATCGTAGAAGGAGGAACGAACGAGGGCTTCGACGGTTTCGTCGGAGGGGAGATTTGGGCCTTCCTCGTCGGCGCAGGCTGGTAGAGGCAGTTGGGCGAGGCGCGAGGCGAGGATCTCATGGTACCTCGACTCGTACTCGCGGGCCGGCGGCTCGTCGAGGAGTTCGGGCGCCGGTGCGCCGGAAGTCATGCTGCTGCTATCCGATTCGACAACGGGGGCAGATAAAGATGCGCCTTCTTCATCACGGCGCCGGCGGGATGATCGTCCTTCGCGAGGAGACCTCCTGCGGCGGCGGCGGAGCCTCTTCTGCGGCATCGAACTCTGATCACGATCACAGGGGTGGAATCGAAGTGACGGCGCGCGAGGGCCCCAACGAAAGCAGGCCAGTTTTCGTTCCAAAAAAAGCAGGCCAGTTCGGATCCGAGATTTCTTTTGGTTTCTTATAGTAACATAAACCAAAAAAAGGTACAGACAATTCCTTTTGAATATGTTTTTTCTTCTCTCGCCAACTCCTTTTGGTTATGTTTTTTCTTCTCTCGCCAACTCTTTTGACTCCAATCTTTTTTTTAAGAGAGAGTGTCGGAGTAAATAGCCATGGGTAGCCTAGCCGGCTTCCCCTGGCCCTTCTGAAAAAATTACGAGCCCGCCCGGCTCTTAAGAATCCAAGACATGGAGCCGCCTTCCCCTTGCTGGCTGCCACCCAGGCCGGCTTCCGGAAGGCGGTCCGACTTTAGCCCTCATGAAGAAAGCCATGGGAGGGCCGACTTCGAGAAGCCGGCCATGAGAAGGCCGACTCCAAGAAGCCGGCTCCCATAAAGCGGTCAAGACCGTACCCACAAAGTTTGCACCCACCTAACGGCGGTGCGACGGGGCGTGGCTACAGTGAAGCCTGCCACCCCCGAATCCCGGAGCACGCCTGACACAGTGCGCCGTACGGGGTAGGCATGACCCGCCCGGCGCGGCACTGTTGCCATGTTGACCTTGGTGTCACCCACGACGGGCCGCCAGCGTGGCCCACGGACGGTGGGCCCCTTCGGGCGGAGAGACGCCCGAAGGCGGACACGCCTCCAACCAGTCGGCTCGAGACGGAGCCGGCTTCCCACAGTCGGCTAGCCGCCTCCCTCGAAGGAGACGCCCTATTAAGGAGACAAGACACGGTGAGGCTACAACGATCGCCAAACAAGCGGCGGCACTGTAGCCACGCCTACCACGACGAAGCCTACGTCACCAAGATAAAGCCACAGTAACCAGCCGCTGATCAGGCCCTGGACAGTGGGACCTGCCTGTCGACCAAGGGGCCGGCAGCCGGCGGGACCCACCAGTCGGCGGGCCCCAGCAGCCGGCGCAGAAGCCGGCGAGTGCACTCACAGACAGCTGAGCCCCACGCCCAGTCGGATTACCATTGTACCCCCGAAGGTAGGCCTATATAAACCCCTCGGGGCACCCATGCAAAGGGTTGGACCCCCTGCTAGTTCTAGACACCCCGCAAGGAGAAGAAGCAGGCTAGCCGTGCCCTTCTCCCTCTTCCCACCAAAACAGCTCGAGGAGCATTGTGTAGCTATTTGTTCATCTAGTGATCATGCGGAGAACCCGCAGAGCAGCAGTAGGGGTGTTATCTCCACGGAGAGCCCCGAAGCTGGGTAAGATTCGCCGGCGTGTATGTCTTCGCCTTATCCCGTTTCCAGGCACCGACGATGTCTTACTGGCTCCCACAATGATAAGCCACCCGTTGGCATATGTCGCACCTACCACCCGACATTTGGTGCCCACCGTGGGGCCAGGTGCACCGTCGTCCGGAGACCTGTTCTGGACGGGAACCCTCTTCCTCCCCAGCGAGCGTAGCCAGCCCGACACGCCCGATGGCGCTTGCCACGACACGCTGCAAGGCGTCACCAGCATCTGCGCGGCGAGCAGCCTCGCCGATCTCCTCGACGAAACTCTCATCTCCGACGAGCTCGCCTTCGATGCGGGCACCGACCACCTCGCCAACCTTCTCGGCAAGCTCCATGTCTCCAGCGAGCCCGCTGCGGACCTGGAGTCAGTTGGCTCCACCGACCCGATGCCTGTCGACTCCGACACGGCCTCCTACGACACCTTCCCCACCAACGTCACGATCTACAATGACCCGCTTCCTCGAGCCGACGGCTGCGATGCTGTCACCACCGAAGTGATGGTTGTCGGCCACGGCGGCCCGGCCGACGAGAGCGCCCACGACGCCTCGCGCACGGCGGCCCACGACTTGTTCGCTCCCCTCCCGGCTAATGCCGACGACGAAGCACTGGAGGCACGCCGCCTCGCCCTCCTCGCAGAAGGCCGGAGGCTGGTTTCCGTAAGACGCCTCACTGAGGCCTATCAGCGCGAAGCTGACCGCGCCGCCTTCGGCACGCCGGCCCCGGGCGGGCCAAGCCGGGCCGGCCTTGTCAAGCAACGCGGCGCCGTCATCGCCGACACGCTGGGAGTCGACCACCCGGTCTATGCCACTCCGCTCGAGAACTTGCGCGCCGCCCAGGCGGCCGTAGGCGAGCTGGACGGCCTGGAGGCCGAAGACCTCCCCCACATGACCCAGCGCATCCAGTAATTGATTGACGCAGCCGCGCGGCGACACGAAGCCGACGCCCGCGCGGAAAGCCCTCCCCCGCGCCGAGAACACGGCGCGACGTCCTGGACGCCGACTACGAGCAACACCCGCGCGCGATGCGAGAAGGAGCCGGCTGCCAGCCGCAGCCGGACCCGGATCTCCATCGAGCGAGACGCGGACGGTCATCCCCGAGCCGCCTCCGCCTCCGCCCCGTGGAGAGAGATATCCCGCCCCGCCGCCAGTGGCGCACCCGACTCTCAGCGGCCGGCTAGGCCGCCGCGAAGGAGTCGGCGAGAACGACGCCCGCGATCATTTGTTTCAATACAGTTGTACTCCCCTCCTTATACCTCTGGTTGGCTTGAACTGCCCCAACCTTTCTCCATTGAAAAGAACTGAAAATGTGACAAAATTGATCATATTCATAACCATATCAATCCACTATTGTGCAAAGCCCAGCTTACCCATCATGGCCTGAAGATAGGACCAGTAAAGTCTGTCATAAGCTTTCATCATATCAAACTTCTTAGCACAAAAAATATATGTAAGCATTCGTAGACACATATGGTGTTGTTAGTTATTAACCTTCCTAGCACAAATGTTGATTGTTCATCGAAAATAATATCAAGAAAAATAATCTTAAGTTTGTTGGCTACCACCTTGGATGCTATCTTGTAAAGAAATTTGCAGAGACTAATAGGTCTGGAATGTGTCAAAAGGGATGGGTTCGTTACCTTCGGGATTAGTACGAGGACCATGTCATTAATACATTCCCCAAAACACCACCTTTGAAACCTCATCACCACATATGTCCCACTGCCTTTGATAAAAATGCGTTAGGAAGCCAGCATGTCCGGGTGCCTTGGTGGGGAACATCTGGAACAAAGCTTTTTTTAATTTCTTCCTTTGTGTATGGTGCACATAGGGTCGTGTTCATCTCCTGTGTTACCTTGTGCGGTACATGCAAGAGGACTTGATCAACTCCCTGGACCCCTTCTGACGAATATAGGTTCTTATAGAATTCGGAGACCATTTGTTTCAATACAGTTGGATCATCTACCCAAACTCCGAGGGCATTAGAGAGCGCGTGGATCATATTTTTCTTTCGCATCAAGCTCGCGCTCATATGGAAGAACCTTGTATTTCTATCCCCCACCGAGAGCCAATCTAGCCTAGATCGTTGTCTCCACATAATCTCTTCGTGGTGATAAAGTTCCACTAGCTTCACATTGATTTTTGATCTCTGCGTGAATAGGGGAGGTTCTTGCAGGAACATTGCACAAGTTTGCCAATTCCCCCTTGAGCAGTTTTATATGCTTTCGGATGCTGCCAAAGGTGTCCAAATTCCACTCTGAAAGGATTTTCGAGAGTGCCAAAAGCTTCCCGCGAAGGCCATATGCCGTGTGTTCAGGTGGTACTTAATTCCATCCTGCAGTAACCATCTCATTCCAAGTCTCGTGAGATGCCCACATGACCTCGTATCAAAAATTACCTCCTGGATGTACTTGCGCCTCCTCTAGCTCAAGCAGAATTGCCGCATGGTCGGCCGCCGCCGCCGTCAAGTGTGTTAGGCATTCCATAGGGTATCTAGTGACCCAATCCGCATTTGCGAGGGCTCTTTCCAGCATCTCCCGAGTGTAGGAGCCCCCCGCCACTTTTTTTCTCAAAAGTCCAAAAATGGCCTTGTTAGCCTAAATCGAGCAACATGCAAACATCAACCGTATCTTTGAATCGCTAGTTCTGAGCGTTACTGCGATTAGCAACTCCAACATTTTCTTCTGGGCATAACACTTCATTAAAATCCCCCAAGCATACACACGGGAGAGGACTCAAAGTAGCTATCCCCATCAAAAGGTCCCATGTTTGGTGTCGAAGGTTTGTGAGCTTCACCATAGTCCATATACACATGTTAAACACAGCTTAAAATATGTGTGTTTGCAATAAATTATGGAAAATCTCATAAACTGTGCACGGTAGAAGAAAAAGACAAAAGAATTATAACTTCTTCCCTGAGAGTTTATTATACTGATGCATTTTTTGCACGGAGCAAGTCCTAAAAAAATCACATGCAGACAACTTCCAAATACGAGTACCATACTTTTTCTGTATGTTAGAGTACGTAATGGGCCTAATGGGCCCGTTAGTCTTAGGGTTAATTAGAGATAAGAGTCGCTTGCTTAGGGGTCAAGTAAGCCTTGCTTGGGAGTCAAGTAAACCTCTCTATATAAAAAGAGAAGATGTATCAATCTAATCAAGCAAGAATTAAGAAGGAAATCCCTTCCATCTTGCCCGGCCGTGGGCAAAAGGCCCCCGGCCGGCCCTCTCGCGCCCTCCTTCTAGCAGCGCCATAACAATTTGGTATCAGCTAGCTTCGGTTCGATCATGTCTTCACCGCCGCCCAACCCGTCTCTTCCGCTGCCGGTCACGACCGTCGCCCCCCTCCCGCCCGTGCCGGGATCCTCCGTCGCGCCCGCCCCCGTCGTCCTCACCCCGGAGGTGTCCGGGACGCTGCGGGACCTAACACAGGCGGTCCAGGAGATCCACCTGTTCTTGGCCGGGTCCTATGGGCCGCACCCCGCTGCGCCGCCCATCACCGCCACCATGCCGCCGTGGCTGCCGTGGCAGCCGCCGCACCAAGCGGCCCCCGCCGCGCTTGCCGGGCTTTCTTAGGGGTCAAGTAAGCCTTACTTGGGAGTCAAGTAAACCTCTCTATATAAAGAGAGGAGATGTATCAATCTAATCAAGCGAGAATTAAGAAGGAAATCCCTTCCATCTTGCCCGGCCGTGGGCAAAAGGCCCCCGGCCGGCCCTCTCGCGCCCTCCTTCTAGCAGCGCCTTAACAGTTTGGTATCCAGAGACCTCGTTCCGATCATGTCGCTGCCGCCACCATCGCCACCGCTGCCCAGCGGCACCACCGCGCCGATGACGACGACGCCGCTCCTCACCGCGCCGGTGACATCCGCAAGGACCTCGCTGGCGGGCCCCGTCTCCACCACGGCCCCGCTCACGCCGCCGTCCCCGGGTGCGTCCACACCACCACCGGCCATCGCCTTGTCGCCGGAACAGATCGCTGCCACCCTGCAGCATCTAGTCACCGCCGTCCAAGGCCTCCATCTCCAGCAGCAGCAGTACGGGGCCGGGGCCTACGCGCCACTGCCGCCAGCCCCGATCGCGGCCCCGGACCTCTCGCTCCAGCAGCACCCGTACGGGGGCGGGGTTGGGCCTTACGCGCCCCTGTCGTGGCCCTCCCAGGGCGCGACCGCCTATGGCGGGCCACTGTTCTGGCCGCCCCCGACGCCCCCTTCGCACGGTCCACCGCCGGCCGCGGCGCCCTTCTGGTCCTTGCCGCCGGCACCTTCAGCAGCCCCCTGGGTGCAGCAGCCGCCGACAACAGCGTGGCCGGTCCAGCAGCCGCCGCAGACGGCGCCCCAGGGATTTCTGCCGCCGCCGCCATCGACGGCTCCCCTCTGGCATCTGCAGCCGTTGCCATCCCCGGCAACCGCCGCCCCTGTCCAGCCCCCACCGCTGCCGCTGCAACCACCGGCGCCGCCCCTGCCGCTGACCGCCACCGCCGGGCCATCGGCCCTGCCGTGGTACTTGCCGCATCTAGGGACCTCTGTGGCATTCGCTGGGACGCTGCTGCCCCAGCTGCAGCTGCCGCCCGCCGCCGCCCCGCAGTGGCCACAGTGGCCGGCGCCGGCTCCCGCCGCGCCTCCAGCGCCCATCGCCGCCCGCGCGCCGCCGCACCAGGCGGCCTTCCCCGCGCTCGTCGGGCCACTGCAGCTGCCAACCATCGCCCAGCCCTGGTTGTAGTGGCAGCCGCCACTCCTGGCGGCCTCCGCCGCGCCCGGCGCTCCGCCGCAGCAGCCGCTGCCGCTGCTCGGTGCGCCAACGCCGCAGCCGCTGCAGCTGCAGCAGCCACCGCCGGTCAGCTCCGGCCCCGCGTCCACCGCGCCGGCGGGAGTCCCGATCCACCAGATCAAGTTCCCACCGTCGCCATCACCGCTTTCCCAGGGCGTCCCCATCCAGCAGATCAAGTTCCCGCCGTCACCGTCACCGCTTCCGGCTTGGATCGCTACCCGCCACGTGTCGGCGGCGGTGAGGCTACAGGCTGCTGCGCGCAGCCTCCTAGCGCGTCGGCGTGTGCGGGAGATGCGTGGTCTGCAGCTGCCGCTCCTCCAAGTTGTCCTTCGCTGCGCAAAGGACCTCGATCTCGTCCCCACGGACAGCGACCTCAAAGTCTGCGACATCGGCGGTTGGGAGGGCGCACCCTTCCTCGTCATTCTCCATCGCAAGCCCTCCACTCTTCTCTGTGCGGTGCAGACCAACAGCCGTCCGGCGGGGAGAAGGCAGGGTGTCACCGACAGGAGGGCACCGCGCCCCAACTGCTACAGTGGCTGGTTTCCATGGGATCCAGGTGGCTGTACACGTGCACGTCCGACGTGCGAATGGTGTCCACTTTTTGTTAAGGGGTCCAAAATAAAGCGTCCCAATCCATTTCAAGTTGAGAGTAATAAACCAAGCCGAGATATAAAAGGCTTGTTTTTAGGTGTTAGGTTTGTGTTGCGTCGAGTCATGGTTATAAGTTGGTTAGGCTGCAGCTCGAGGACAAGCTGCATGTCCAGGTGGGGTGTAGTGTTAGAGTACGTAATGGGCCTAATGGGCCCGTTAGTCTTAGGGTTAATTAGAGATAAGAGTCGCTTGCTTAGGGGTCAAGTAAGCCTTGCTTGGGAGTCAAGTAAACCTCTCTATATAAAGAGAGGAGATGTATCAATCTAATCAAGCAAGAATTAAGAAGGAAATCCTTTCCATCTTGCCCGGCCGTGGCCAAAAGGCCCCCGGCCGGCCCTCTCGTGCCCTCCTTCTAGCAGCGCCATAACACTGTATGTGTAACCAGATTTTTTCCTGATATCCCTAGGCCCCATATATTTTACATGTTACAATACTGTTTTTTTTTTGGAATTTTTTTAAGTGCGAAAGTACTGTAACCAGTGCCCAGCTTGTTATTCTCAGGACAGCTGTGATATGCCGCTTCCCTTCCTTTCTGGTGCAGGCTCGGAATGAGTATGAATATGACAGATGGATTCAGTACAAAGCGTTTTATAACACCCCTGATGCTGATAGAGAGTATGTGCTGTACTGGGAAAAGATGGTCAAGGAAATGAAGGTATTCATGGTGCAATGATCAGCCAGTCCAAGTTTAAAACTCTGTTCAGTAAAAAAGAAATTGGACTAACAACTTTCTCTTCTTAACAGTGGCTTGAAAATCATGTGCTTAAAGATTTTCTCGAGGTAGGCCTATATGACCTCTCAAAACCATGGAATGACAACTAATCTTACATACGCATTGTAGCATCACAATAATTTCTCAGTTCTACTATTTAGTGGGAGCCAATGCGCTGTAAAGGTTTCTACCAATCAGTTAAGATTGCCAGTGGGTTCACCAACATTGATTTGGATCTAGCATGTCATAGTTTTGAGGTACGATTCCTTTGTCGCTTGCTCATTTAGATGGTCAGCTCTAGTTATGATTGTATCTAACAATCGCAATCTTTTGATTAAATTTAAGAGTATGTATGGAGGACTCGCCTTTATCGTCTGTTTGTGGAAGGTCTTGACCGTGCCTTTCTTGAGATTTGGAAGCGGGTCAATGAGGGTCAGGTCAGCATTGTACATCAGAACTAACAACAGTTTATAATTATTGATCGGGATTGCCAATGCTTTCTAACCCTGTATATGCTTGGTGTTGGTGTTTTCTTCTTTGTTGGACAACTTCTAGACGTCTTTCAGAGATGCTCTGCAGGATGTTTACAATGAGAATGTGGTTCCATCGCGCCAACATACTTTGAAGGCTGAGCTGGAGCGGCCCGGCGGTTTTTTGCAACCGGAGCCACAAGTAGGTTCTCTTTTTGTTCATAGGAGTTCTGTATGTGTTTTCATTGGTTAATTATTAGTATCTCTTACGATGCAAATGCTTTAATCATCTTTCCTTGCAGTTCCGCCGGTGCACAGAAGGCATTAGTAAGGAAGTAAATGTAAGTATAGTATGGTGTGGTCTAGCAATCCATTGGAATCTGTTACTATATATAATCATCGTCTGATGTCTCTCCTTGGTGTATGTATATATATATATATAGCTTCCAGATCGAAGAGTCCAAGAGTTGATTGCACAGGAAATTAATTACAAGGTCGGTTGTATAGATATTGAAAGGCGAAAATTATTGTTTGCCCTTGCAGGTTTTGTATGTAATAATAGCTCATTCTTTTCCAATTTCAGCGTGCGTTACCAAAGACGTATGCACAGTACGCCAGGAGGAAGCTCCAGGTTGCAGAAGTCTTGGGAATCATTCCCAGGGCCGAGATACCACCGTAGCTGTGTTTGTTTGTTGCTGGCGTCCGTGGTGATCTCTTGGCATTAGATGCCCATGTACATGTGGGCTTTATATATATGACGTGCCCTTTGAGCAAGTTGTTGATACGTTACCCAGCTTATTAAAATGTGCCTCGAGATCCGCCACGATATGGTTCGTACTATGGAATTGTGGGATGGGATCTTTTGTTAAAGAAAACACTTTGGGTCACTGTATTCATCAATCATAAACAGGTCATTGACATGGATAGAAATAACATTGATAGGCTCACCCATGTTCTCAAATTCAAGAGTTGTCCCAGCATCCTCACCCTCATCCTTCACATCATGTTATGCAGGATGACACAACATGTCATCACCTCCCACAAGGTCTCTAGATTGCATTGTTTAGCAGGTTACAAGAGATGGTCGACGACGTGGCGCAGCTCGACTCTGATGGGATGGAACGGGGCTCGAGCTGGCTTGCGGGTACCCAAAAAAAGGGCCGCGGAGATGCAGCGACCCCAGTTGCCAGTTGCCGGCTGTACTCACGGGCAGCGGCGGCGGCGACTGTTGTTACAAAAAGAGTTGGGGATCCAGGTCAGGGCGAGTCGGGCGGAGAAAGAACTATCCACATTTTCCGGTCCTCTCAACCCTGCTAGCTTAGTTGTCGGTGCCCAATCAACATTGACCGCGGTCAAAATTTCTTGACCAACGCAAAACCGGGACCAGGGTTGCGCTCTGACCCTTGTGGTAAGTTGAGAGCGTATTTTGACCAGTTTCAGAGTTTAAGGTTGTAAATTAAACATAGTGGTTAGTTTGGGATTGAAATGTGGATTTTCCTCAAAATTTATTAATACAAAATGCTAGGCACCCTATCTTGACAATTTTCAGACGAATTGTAGTTGCCATTTGCTGAAAATTTGTCCAAATGCACAATAGGAGACATGCCTAATTGTGTTTGGCGCCCTCCTCTGCAGCAAACCCTGGTCCGCCGGCTGCCCAATCACGTGTGATCGCCGGCGGTCCACCAGGAAGCACGGCGGCGACCCCACCCCGTCATCTCCACAAAGCCCTGGCTGATCGTGGACCAGATGCCGCACAAGAAGCACGGCCGTCGCGCAGGGGTCCCGCCGGTGCCACAGTGAGGGTGCATCGCTGCCTGGCTTCCCCGTCAAAACTTACTCGTCGAACGGCGGCAGCAGCAGCCGCACGAATGCCGGTGACCACTGACCACAGCGCCTCTCCGTCCTGATTCCTCGACGAGCCACCGGACACCGGGCCAGCTTGCTGTTACGAGTCCAGGTACCATGAGATCCTCGCGTCGCGAGATGCTCCTATATGTCTATCGAGATCAATTAAGGACAGTAAAACTGAGCCTAAACCCAGCCCTCACAGCGATTTGAGTTTTAGGCCGTCCAATTTCGTGATCTGAGAGATTCTGGCTGTCAGATCTCATGGTAACACAATCTAACCCGCACTCTGTTTAATCTGGCCCAGCTGTCCCGTGGGCTGCTCCTCCAAAGGCCAAAACGAAGGCCTCTTGTGCACTGGGCCTTCGGACAGCCGCCAGGCCCATTCCAACGCAAAAGGACTCCAATACTGGGCTTGTGAGCGTGTCCTCCACTCCCGATTCGGTTGCGTGAAAAAAAGTCTCGATTCCAGCACAGCGGGAGCGACCGCACCGAATCCATCCACCCCGGGTTGTAGGAGCAGAGAAAAGGCAATTCATCCGGTCTTCCCGAGTGGAGACGCGGTCGAATCCATCGAGTCCGGATTCCAGGCGCTCAAAGATCCAATTCATCCGGTCCGGATTTGAGCCGCACAGACGAGCCGCCGCTTCGGTCGATGCGGTCCATACATTTGTGCGCTGAGATCGACCGGAGAAGCAGGATCCAGGTCCAGACGTTGCAATCTAGAGCTGAAGCGAAGAGGCGGACGATGCGGTCCGAGTCCTGCCGATGCAGTTGAGAGCTCAAGCGACGAGGCACACGATGCAGCTAAAGAAAATTGGGGACAAGGGCGATAATGGCAGATGCCTCGTCTGCATGAAACGGCTCTGCTCTCTCTTGAATCTCACAATCATGGCCTATTCATGCCTGGTAATGTTACAATCGTTTCCTATGGTCAGTGCTACTATATAATGCTTCACCCCTGCGAGTCTTTCCACACCCTCTACACTCGGCATCAACATCTTATTCAGCATCATGCTCAGGTATCTTTCCTGTAAATTACATGAAAAAATTACATTGTCCTCATATCCTCTGAAAGAAAATATCCTCATATCCTCTCATGTCGTACATGTGATCTTGGTCGATTGATTTGAGTAGATTCTGGAGCTTCGTACTGTCAAGTCTTTTTCTCTGAAAATGGTTTTGGACAGGTAACCTCCCGAAGAAAATGCGTTCGATCGCTGCCAGATTGATTTGAGTAGGATCCGAGCAGTGTCTTCCGCATTGGGTGTTCTTAAATATTGTGGCCCAAACACTGCCACCACTGCCCGACAGAACTTGTAGAAACACTCTATGCTGGTGGACTCGGCCATGCGCCCATAGTCGTCGAGTGAATCACTTGGAGCTCCATATGCAAGCATCCTCATCGCTGTCGTGCACTTCTGGATGGAGGTGAATCCAAGAGCGCCAGTGCAATCCATCTTGCACTTGAAGTAGTTGTCGAACTCCCGGATGGAATTCACAATCCTGAGGAAGAGCTTTCGGCTCATCCGATAACGGCGCCGAAATGTTCTCTCGCCATAAAGTGGAGCATCGGCGAAGTAGTCGGAGTAGAGCATGCAGTAGCCTTGCAGACGATGCCGGTTCTTTGCTTTCACCCGCCCCGGCGCCGAGCCACCTCGCCGCGGCTTTTCACTGCTCGCTAGCAGCTGGGCGAGGGCGGCGAGCACCATCAGATGCTCTTCTTCCTGGACGTCGGCCGCGGCTTCCTCCTCCACCAGCGCGGTGAGCTCTTCCTCCTCATCCGAATCCATCGCCGAGACGGGCAAATCGCCGAACACCTTGCGCTCGGTGGCCGTGAACCCGCCGTCAAACCGCGCCTCCGTGGCCGGAAACTGCGACCGGAAACGCCCAGCTGTTGCGGGAGGGGCTACCGTGGCGAAGCGCTGCTATTTTCCGGCGGGGAATGGCTATCTACCGGAGTCGGGCGGCGGCCGTCGCCAGGATACAGCTAGTGGTGGCCGAGGGCGCGGGGGGTGCGAGGCGAGTCGGGGAAGAAAACCTTGACTTTTCCCCTGGTGGTGTGGGCCAGGCGTGCTTTTCCCTAGCGCCGGAGCCCCCAACGGCTCCCCAGCGCGTCGGGTTCGGCCTGTGACCGCCGGGCGGAAAAAAGGTCCGAACCGGCGATTTTCGGCGTCCTGGGGGCACGACTGAGCCGTTTTTTCGGCGCCGGCGCCGAAAAAGTGGGCTGGGAGGCCTGTTGGGGGCGCGGCTGGAGATGCCCTTACCAGCATGATGGCGCCTTTGGCTGGTATTTCGACTCAGACCTCTGTTTACTTGCGTCCTTGAGCGACTACCAACGGCTAGTTCTTCCAAATTTGTAAGTATATTTGTATTCACAACTTTCAGTTCAGTGATGCACATAGACTTAATCTGCACTCTTGCAGCCAGTAACGAGTTTCTTATTTTCATGTTACCTTTGAATGGGTGACGTGACCACAAATACTTCTCCGACAGCTAGGACAGTTACGGAATCATTGCAGCACTTTCCCAGTTTTCTTCATAACATCTTGTGGAGATTAAACACAGTTTAAGATATGCGTGTTTGCAGTAAATTGTGGAAAATCACATAAAATGTGCAAGGTAGAAGAAGACGACAAAAAGAATTATGCCTTCTTCCCCAAGAAATTAATATACTGATGAATTTTTGCAGGGAGCAAGTCCTAACAAAATGTCAAAATCACAAGAGGTCCACATGCAGACTGCTCCCAAAATCACAAGAGGTACCATCCTTTTTCCGTATGTGTAAACAGATTTTTGCCTCATATTCCGAGTCACCATATATTTTTACATTTTTTAGAATTTCTTGGAAGTGCGGAAGTACTGTAACCAATAATAGCCACACACATATTAAAAGCAGTGATATGTTGCTTTCTTTCTTTTCATTGCAGGCTGGGAATGAGTATGAGTATGAAAGATTGAGTCAGTACATAGCGTTTCTAACATCCCTGAAGCTGATAGAGATTATGTGCTGTACTGGGAAAAGATGGTCAAGGAAATGAAGTTTGCATGATGCAACGATGAGCTAGTCCAAGTTTAAAACTTTGTTCAGTTGAAAAGAAATTGGACTAACAACCTTCTGTCCTTAACAGTGGCTTGAAAATTATGTGCTTAAAGATTTTCTGGAGGTAGGCGGACTATACGACATCTCAAAACTATGGAATGGCAACTAATCTCTACGTACGCGTTGTAGCATCACAATAACTTTCTTGTTCTACTAGTTAGTGGGAGCATATGCGTCGTAAAGGTTTGTACCAAGCAATTAGGATTGCTGCTGGTTTTCCCAACATTCATTTGGATCCAGCATATTATGGCTTCGAGGTAAAAGTCCATTGTCTAGCATATTATGGCTCGTCCAGATTGTCAGATCTAGCTATGGTTGTATCTAACAATTACAATCTTTCGATTAAACATAGGAGTACATATGGAGGACTCGCCTTTATGTCGTGTTTGTGGAAAGTCTTGACTGTGCCTATTTTGAGATTTGGAAGCGGGTTACTAGGCAGCACGTCAGCATTGTACATCAGCCTTTCTCAGAACTATAACAGTGTTTTTTCATTGACCGGGTTTGTCAATGCTTTTTCCCTATTTATTATTATTATGCTTGGCGAATGGTTTCAGCGATTTCCTTGGACAACTTGTAGATGTGTTTCAGAGATGCTCTGGAGGAAGTTTATAGTGAAAATTTCTAACCACACCGCCAACGTACTTTGAAAGCCGAGTTGGAGTGCCCCGGCGGCTTTTTGCAACTCGTGCGACAAGTAGATATTTTTTGTTCATAGGCATTCTGTATGTGTTTTCATTGGTTAATTTGTATATTTCTTAGGATTTAAATTGCTTTGGTCATCTTTCCTTATAGTTTCGCCGCTGCACGGAGGGCATTAGTAAGGAAGTAAGCATAAGTACAGTGTGGTGGTGTGGTTTTACGACAATTTGAATCTGTTATATAGACTATATATATTGAGAGTGGCGTTTTGGTGGCCGAGCATCCTGCAGGCCATAATCTCGCACCGTGCAATATAGCACCGCGATGTGTGCTCCTATTTTCTCGCTCGTTCTATACGGTGGCTCATATGTTGAAATACATACGTGCCATGGGCTGGTGTGCTACCGTTCTATGTGGGCCTCGGGGGCACGCGGGGTATAGGCACCTCATGCGTCTGCTGGGCTGATTTAAAAATATCACATGTAGCTGGAGCGGTGGCTGATGTGATATTAATGCTCGCTTTGATGGGCCGATCAGGCGCTGCAGCTAGTTTAACCAAGAGGTAAATACACTAGAAGTCTTAGAACTTGCGTGTGGCGGTCAGTTTGATGCACAAACTTGCAAAATACGTGTTTTTGGTCCGCTGACTTGCATGAAGGTGCAAATACGATCACATTTTACGTACGTGAACGTATCTATAACCTGCATGGTACGCCAACATCGCTAGGGCCCGGTGTCAGCCACTATAACAGTTCTCATATGGTAGATCTGCAGAAAACCTTCACGTAAAGGAAAAAAACATAAGGAAAAGGTGTTGTGTTGGGTTTCGTACACATGACCTGCCACTAATAGTCTCGCGTGAACAGCCACTAGACCAGATAACCTTTCATGATTGAACAGTAGGACTACCATTTACATCCTATAAACACGGACTGGAAAAATTAAAGAATTACAGTTTGAACCTGTGACCTCCTGGAGTCCTGGACGCTACTAAAAAAAATGTTCCAAAGAGCTAAACATTTTATATCTTGTCGTCTCTTTTGTTCGACGTAAGAAATACTACTTATATTCTAGTGTTTGTGACCTCACAAAAATGTTCATGCGTTATAAAAAAAGGTACGCGGCATTTTAAATAATATTTAAACATTTTTTGAGTTGGATAATATTCAAATATTATAACTACATACAGGCTCATACGTACTGCTCCCGCAAAAAACAAATGCATGGTACCATACTAAACATTATTCTTTATATATGTTTAGCATTTTCAAATACGTAATTAATATTTTTTTCAAATATATATTTTGATATATACTTTTCCATACATATTTTACATTTTGATATACAACAGAAATATTTTTATACACTTTGCAAATACATTATTAACATTTTTTCAATTATATGTTTTGATGTCAATTTTTTTCATACTTTCAGGTATACATCTAAATTCTAAATACATTTATATATTTGTTTAATATTTCTAAACATATAATTTACATTTTTTCAAATACAAGTTTTAACCTATTTCAAATACATGTTAAACATTTTTGGATGATATAAAATATTTTTAAACTATGTGAACATTTTTTACATTGTATTAATTTTTTAAATGTCATGAACATTTTCTTAAATGCATGAACATTTCTAAATGCAATGTATATTTGTAATTATACAAATATATATTTTACAATGTTGAAATATTATCTAATATTTAACGTACCTTTTTTTGTAACACATGGACATTTTTGGAAGGTCACAACACTAGAATATAAGTTTTTTTGTATTTCTTACATTGAACAAAAGACATAACAACATAAACAGTGTTTATATAATTATAACATCATGTGCCATTGTAGCCCGGTGGTTAGCTTAGTCATGGGCGACCACAATTTCACGGGTTTGAATTGTGGGATCCTTTTTTTCGGGTTTGATTTCTTCTTTAAATTTTTGGTCCCTGTTGATAAAATATACTATAGTCGTGCGATATGAACGTGTATTGTTGTCGGTCTGCTGGTTGTACACAGGATATGTTTAGCTGCAGGTCATCCATTTGAAACCCATCCCCAGCCCTTGTTTTATTTATTTTACTTGAGTGGCCCAATGTATTAACAAAAAAGGCATGGGCTTTTCTGCAAATTTATCATGCAAGAACTATTACAGTGGCTGACAGCGGGCCCTTGCCACGCTGGCCTACCAACTAGGGAGTAGATATGTTCGCATACGTATAATGTGACCGTATTTGCACCTTCATGCAAGTTCGTGGACCAGAAACACGTATTTTACAAGTTTGTGCACCAAACTGACCACCGCACGCAAGTTGTAAGACTCCTAGTGTATTTACCTCTTTAACCAAAGAGGCCGCCTTTTTTCTTCCCTTCGTCAGAACATCCGTCTCTTCCCGTGGTAGCTGTGCGGAGCGGCGATTCGCCATGGAGGGCCTTGAGTTTTTCTTTGAGGAAGCAGAATCTGGGTGAGAACCAAACTGCCATATTATTTATCTTGCTCTTACTTCTTCCGATTGGAGATCTATTTTGACTTGGTATTCTGCTGCTTGATTTCGGTATTGGTTCTTGAGTTCTTCTTCTCCCTTTGTTTTGTTGGATCTGACTGGATGGGTATCGTGTATGTGCTGTAGATTGGTTCCTAGGGTAGATGCGGGTGATATTTTGGGTGGCGGAATCGATGTTGTGGAGTCTGTGGTTGCTTCTATCCATGAAGCTCGCGGGCGCTCCGCTCATGTGATCTCTTCTAAATCCATGGATGGCAATGACGGCGAAGAGCAGTCCCGAGATGTGGAGGCGAATGTTGGCTTATACTGCAACGGCAAAAGTGAGGTCGTTGGTGACTCAAACGTCATGGCTCCTGAGTGTGCGACGGCTGCATCTGTGAGAGAATATGGAGATGCAAAGGGTGTCATCGTCAACAATTCAAAGGGCTCCTGCTGGAGTCGACGGTAACAAACACATGGTCGTTTTGTCATTACTTTTCTTTTGTACCAGTGATTCTAGCGTCCTGCATTTCCTGTAGCAAAAACACACCCCATGGGAGAGTTCGCCCCTCCGTCAGAAAAAAGAGAGTTCGCCCATGGAGAAACGAAAAAAAATATTCCCCTCTCATAGTATTGATGCTAGCTTGAAACCACAATTAATGCATGATTTTGTATGAATGGTCAGTACTAATTTTTTAAGAATTACTCTTCTTATCTCGGTCTGGATTGCTAGAAAATACAGTTAACACCATTTTTTGGAAGATTGTAGTATTAGGATTGACAAGGCAGAAGAGAGGGATGCCAACCCAAGCAGAGTCCTTGCGCTTGAGGCTTCTGGCGAAACAGCTAAGAGAAGACAATATAAGCCTAAGCAAGGTTTACAGCTTAGTGGGCGGTTTTTTTGGATCGGTGAAGGAGGTGCCATTCACAAAGAGATCTCTGAAGACTCTGTGGAAAACTTAACAGAGAGCAATCAGACAATGATGCCACAAAGACAATAGAGGTGTTCAACGCAATGCGGGCTGGAGATATGTGCCACCAGGATCGCGGATGCACCTGTTTGTTAGGCAATATGAGAAGATGCAATTTGACAGAGATTCTGAGGAGAGTTATCAGGAGAACAGAACCAAACTGGTAAGAGTACAATGTTTATATGTTCACCCACATGCATTTTCTATCTTACCATGAATTATGCCCTGATGGTGATGAACATCATGTGCAGCACGTGCTAATTATATGTCTCCACACGCAGGGTGGTGTTGTCCTAGCTCAGAACCTACCTATCGAGATTCATGCATCCACACAAGCGCTATGCTTGAAAATTTTGGCGAGATGCTATATGAGGGTGGGTCATGTGTTCTGATTGAAATTGTGCCTCGCCGTGAATACATAGCAAGGCATGTAAAGAAAGATTCTCGAGGCAAATGGTGTAAAAATGAATTCCTCGTCCAGGTCAATGAGCTTGCTGATGAATTCAAGTGTGAATGTGGAATGTTTGAGCATTTCGGCATGGTGTGCAGCCATGCACTAAAGGTGTGGTTTTTGTTGTTGATGATGTTATTTTGTTATGTCTGCAAGACAAGTTATTACCGAGATCAGAAAAATGGTACATTTTGACACTGAGCCTTTTTATTCTCAGCTGATGATCCAACTTGGTCTGCAGGAGGTTCCAGTCAAACACATGCTGAAGCGTTGGACAAGGGATGCAATGGATATACCGCCTCCAGAGCTTCTCCGTTACCAGAAAGACCAAGGCCCTCTCAAGTACTCCTCACGGCGACATAACAATCTGCATCTGCTTTGCCTTGAAATTGTTAGACTTGGACAACAATGTGGATGCATATACTCTTGCCATGGAGCAGCTAAGAAATGTGAAAGCATTGCGGAGCCGGTGGCTATTGTACGCGATGGCATGGGGTTATCCGACAGAGAGTTGCCGGGTGATTCTGCAGGTTCATCTATAGCGCACAAGCAACATTTTGGTCCAACAAATCAGGCATAGAGTGTCCCGCAATGTTCAGATAGCTTTGGGGCACCATCAAAGAAGAGACCAGCGGGGCGACCTACGACAAGCCACGAGAAAGCGCCATATGAACAGCCAGCTAAAAGGAGCCGGTTATGTTCGATCTGCCGTGGGAAAGGGCACAAGAGCACTATGTGTCCGAAGCGCGGCGATCTTCCCAAGGCGCCGAGGAAGTCGCCTCGCTGCTCAAGGTGCAGTCTGACAGGCCACAGAAGGAACACATACACCAACGCGCCCATTGCCGATTTCTACGAGTGATTTTGTTTTGTTTTTATGGTTGAAGTATAACAGTTCATGTAGCCGTGTTTATGTTGGCTATCAGACTGCTAGTGACTCTGCCATATATTAGTGAATCTCTGTATCTGTAGTTTCGTTGTTGTGGATAATTAGTTGGAGACTCTGTGTTTTCAGTTTGAAATCTCTTGTTCGGTCCTTTCCAATCTGTTGGTGATGAAACTGTATTTCTTTGATTGGTGTATCACTTAAGATTCAAGCTTCTCAGGGAAAAACGTCACTTAATGTGCGGGTTTCTTATTTTGAATGACAGCCACCGTCTACCCCGCTGATGTTGGTCTCCACCTGAACCTCGCCACACTCTGGGCAAGTGATGAGCGGCAGAAGCCTTTCCCTGGAATGAACTGAGGATGAAGATGAAGCCATGTCGATTGTGTTTGAGGAGGAAGACCAACCCATCTCTGCTATAAGTAGCCGGTGAGATCAGGGCAACGGTTAGATTCCTCAACGTCCAAACTCAAACAGCTCCCTGTCGTGGGACATGTTGACGGAGTCAATCCTGTGCCGTGTACACATGTCTCTGAGCAGATGCGCGCTGTGACCACGACATGCAGCTGTACAACACTCCTGTGCCTGCCAGTATACGTGAGCCCGCATTGTTTATTTACTGGCAAATACGAGCGCGGTGTATCATCCTCTTCTGCAAATACATGCAGAATACAGTAGCGTCATACCCCTTGGCACCGATCGCGACGGGCACTGACAGGGCTGATTACGGCCTCCAGGTAGCTCGGCCACCAAAGGCCATTTTCGATATATATCCTCATGTCACTACACACTAGTGCAGAACCGGGCAATATCACCGGTTCGTAAGGCCCTTTAGTGCCGGTTCCATAACCGGCACTAAAGTGTGGTCACTAAAGGCCCCCCCCCTTTAGTACCGGTTCAGCACGAACCGGTGCTAAAGGGCAACCACGTGGCACGAGCCAGCTCCAGGGGCCGGGAGCCCTTTAGTACCGGTTGGTAACACCAACCGGTACTAAAATGTTTGGGTTTTTTTGGTTTTATGATTTTTTTTTCATTTAATTTTGTGTTTTCCATTCTAATTCTTTTTCATTTGCTGGTATTTTACAATACTACACATTGTACACATTATGCATATATATGGTAGCTAGTAGAACCAATCATATATATAGATCATCAATGTCTCACAAACCACCATATTAATTCACACATACACACATGTATATAGCTATATACAATTTCTCCTACATATGCATGTTGCCTTCGGAGCTAGTTGCATTAGCCTAATTGGTGCCTTCGGAGCACGATGACAAATTGGAAGTGGTTCATGACCTGGTCGATGGGGGCGGTAGCGGGTAATAGTATTCTCCCTTCGGATTTATGACCTGGTCGAGCAAAAATCCCGCTATTTCCTCTTGAAGTGCTTGTACACGCTCCGTTTCTAGGAGCTTGTCCCGCACCTCTGTGAACTGTTAAGGAGATCAATATGCATGTGTATTATTTGTGTGACTAGATATGGATAATGGTGTACAAATTGTGAATAGTGTTCTGACAAGCATACCCATTCCTGTTTTTGAGATCTGCTCCTTTCGGACGCCATAATGCGAATGTTCTCGCAAACGCAGAATGCACACAGATCAGTCCTCTGCGCCTGCTTTAGGGCCTTTACGAGAATGGAATTTAATTTGATTAGATAATAATTAATCAAGCATGATAATTTTAAAGAGATGGCAACTAGCTAGCACTACTTAATAACTTACCTTGGGTCGAAACCATCTCAGCTGTCGTTTCCATTCGCCTTCCGTTTTGCTGATGAACCTTGCCCAAGCCCTGCCCGCCGACAAAGAAAATGAATAAAGGGGTTATTAAATAGTTCATATCATGAAATGACGAACTAAATAGGCCGAGATATATAGTTAATAATGATTGAAATTACCTGTTGACTATCCCAAACAAGATGTTATAGTTACTATTTTCTTTGAGTAGTGAGTCCAGTATTTCAACTGTTCCTTCGTCAACTTTAATGATACACAAGATCCAGTGATATCTACATGCACACACATTTGCATGTCTTAATTAAGCGGGCATATGTAAGCAAAAACATGTAGCTAGCTAGCTAGTAGGCAAAAACAGAGAATTTGTAGTACAAGAAAGTGTGACTCACTGGAAGTTGTAAGGAAGTAGTCTATCTTCATTGTATTTGAGGCGCTTCAAGAACTCGAACATGCTGTCCTCTACCTGCTTTTCATAATGCTTGCTTATTTTCCATGTGTATTCATTAATGGTGTTTGGATAAATGAACCCAATGCCATAGCGTCCACCTTTTGTCATTTCATACATCTTTATCCTGCATAATACCACAGAAAACAATATAGTGAGGATAATTACAGGTAATGATTGATCAAAAGGATCAATACAGCTAGCTTGAGACTTAAACTACAGAAAGAAATCACTTACACACAATAGCAACTGATGATAGATTTGTCGAGTGCGTCTTGATTGTATAACTGAAACAGTTCAGAATACTCAACGGTCACAGGTTTCTCATGGTAGTAATGATCCTTATTGACTTGCACCATGAGGGACTGTCGATCGGATCTCTTGGTAATGTCCATGTACCATTGATGCAATTCATACATTCTCGTTGGGAGCTTCTTGACATCTTCTGGCTTGACCAAAGGTTGGCCCTGGACATATTTCCATTTTATTTCCTCCTCTGTAAGCACAGGCATGTCCTCGATCTCGAGGAGTTGTCCAACAGTGATCTTGAGTTCTTCAGCCTGCGTTATATGCTGCTGGGTTATTACCACATCGCCCACCTGGGGAACGTAAACTGTTTGCCCACAATAATATTGGCCGCGCGTACTGTCACGTGTTGTTGGCGGCACAACAAGCGTGGGGATCAGTTGCGCCCACTGTTCTCCCAGCTGGGCAACGGTTCTCCCGCATTTTTTGACAACTGCTTGTTGTTTGCTCGAGCTCGAGCTCGCCTCCTTCTGTAGATGTTTTCGATTTAACTTCCTGATGTGGCGCTCATAGTCTATGTCAACAGGCTTAGGAGCTAGTGGTTGAGCCATACGAATGAAGGTGGACCAATATTCGGGGCTAGAGCTTGACATTCCTGGAGGTGACGAGGAGCAGACACTCGGAGAGGCCAAACATCGTATCATCCTATGGAGAAAGGATTGCATCATCTTTCGAAGGCCACCGACACCGCGTCACCCGACTCCTCGTCGAAGTACGCCACCGATTCAGCAGACTCAAGCTCCTCCAAGTCCACCAACGCGTGAGGCCACTCCTCCTCCTCCAAGTCCGGCAAAGTGTCAGGCCACTCCTCCTCCAAGTCCTTCCATTGCAACTCGATTCCAGCAAAGGATATGTTCTTAATTTTGAAGTGTAGCTCGCAGTTAGTGTTATCCGTGATGTCATCCACGGGGTATCTATCCAGCATTGCGTCAAACGGGGTGGAACCCACGCTGCTTCTCGGCATGGATGGGGCAGTGGTATCCAATGATGGATCATCCGCTAGCTGCTGCAGCTACTGAGACCCCCTTTGCTGGCTAAGTGAGTCGATCTGCTCCTGCTGCCGCTGGAATTTGACTGCCAAGTCCGCGTGCACTGATTCTAGGCCTTGAAGGCGTTCATAGTCCAGCCTCCTCTTCTCCTCCTCCATCTTCCTCTGCTTCTCCTCCGCAATCTTCCTTCTCGCATGGGTTCTGTAGTCGGCGTTCCAGTCCGAAAACCCCTCATACCACGGAATAGCGCCCTTGCCTCGTGTTCTTCCCGGGTGTTCAGGATTTCCCAGGGCACGCGTAAGCTCGTCGTTCTCTCTGTTGGGCTGGAACACCTCCGTTCGAGCCTCTTCTATTGCAACAAGTATATTATCGTCGGCTCCGTTCAGACATGCCTTCGTCGAAACTTTGCCTGTCTTCGGGTCCAACTCCCCCCCATGCGCATAGAACCAAGTCCTGCACCTGGGGGGCCAACTCTTAGTAACCGGAGTGACACCTGCATCCTCCATCTCTTTCTCAGACTTATCCCACTTAGGCATTGCCACCGCGTAGCCACCTGGCCCCAGCTTATGGAACTTATCCTTTTTTCGGCATTCTTCTTGTTTATTCTCGACCGTTCCTTAGCTAATTCTGAATCCTTGAATTTCACGAAATCGTCCCAATGAGCACTTTGATTCTCTAGTGTTCCCTCGAATACTGGAGTCTTCCTTCCATCCTTGATGTACTTGTCCCATACTTTGTTCTTGTGGTTCTTGAATGCAACCGCCATCTTCCTAAGAGCGGCGTCCTTGACTTTCTCCACATCTGCATCTGTGAAATGATCGGGTAGGGTGAAATGTTCCATGAGAGTATCCCAAAGCAGTTTTTTTTTGTCTGTTGTCGACAAAAGTAACATTTGGACGTGGCTTTGCTGGCTCTCTCCATTCTTGAAGGGAGATCGGGAGTAGGTCCTTCACAAGAACTCCGCACTGACGAACGAACTTGTCCGCAATCTTCTTAGGCGCTAATGGTTCGCCATTAGGTCTGATTGCCTCGATATTGTACTTTACGCCCTCCTTCAACTTTTTGTTCGGGCCTCGTTTCGTCCTGTTGTCTGAAGATTTGCTCGATCCGGATGGCTGAAAGAAGAAAGATCGATTCGTTAATATATCTTCAACTCATTTAAAACATGTGATGATCACCAGATCCTGCTTATATAAATATATATACCTCGCCGGTGTTTGTTGTTTCAGGATCAACATGTTCTTCGTCATCGTCATAATCGTAGTTCATGACTTCATCAATTCGGTCGTCGCGATCGAATATCATATCACCTGTCCGGTGTTGTTTAGAAATTCGGAGCCGTCATAATCTTCTTCATTCTGATCATCATCTGGCCCGCGTATCATATCAAACATGGTCTATTCTCTCTCTTTGTCGGTATTGTCCGCCATAGCTTTTATTTAACTATGCCAAAAGAAATATAAAACAAGTTAGTATTCAAATTACATCGTCTCGAATAATAGATATAATCTCAAATACATCATCTCGAATAATAGATATAATCTCGAATACATCGTCTCGAATAATATATAATATTGAATAGTACATCATTGGCTAGGTAGCTAATTAAAGATCGAATACTACAGAAGAATCTAGGACACTCGCGGTTCCTGCAGCGCGGGCGGTGGACACCCAAAGAGAAGGAACCCTCACAGGATCATAGCTGAACTGAGATCCCTGAAGAAACTGCCAGGTATTGGAGAACCTGCCGCCCTCTAACGCAACCATGTAGCGATGGACGTGCTCGTCCTCCTCCTTGACACGGCGACGTACCACCTCCGGCGGGGCCGGCTCCCTCCGCACCGAAACTGGCCCACGCGAACGCCACCAAACGAGATCAGGGTCGACGACGGGACCCGGGGCCGGGTTCCTCATCAAGCGGCGCGCCCCTCCAGGCAGCAACTCCCAGTGCCAGCCCGGCGGAGCCCAGTCCCGGACATGGGTCAGCCAGACGTCATTGCGGACGGGTCGACGGCGAGGATGCGGGCCGGGCATGTCGAGAACAAATACTAGCTATATGCCCGCAAAAAGTAACATTTTTTAATGATTGGGTTTTGATAACTAAAATTTCTAACATTTCTATATAACTAGCATTTCTATAACATTTCTAACAATGCTATATATAACTAACATTTCTATAACATTTCTAATATTTCTATAACTAAAAACAAGAAAAATTTCTAACTTTTTTATAACTATTTCTATAACTAAAAAACAAAAAAATTTCTAACAATTCTAACTTTTTTATAACTATTTCTATAACTAAAAAACAGAAAAATTTCTAACAATTCTAACATTTCTAACTATTTCCAAAAAACAGAAAAATTTCTAACAATTTCTAAAAAACAGAAAAATGTGCGTGTGTGGGTGCGCTCACCGGCCGGCGAGGCGAGAGGCGACGGGGGGCGGCGACGGGGACGGCGACGGGCGCGGCGACGACGGGGATGACGACGACGGGCCGGGATGGGGCGGGGCGGCGACGACGACGGGGACAGGGACGGCGCGGGACGGGCTGGGACGGGGCGGCGGTGACGACGGGGACGGCGGGGACGGGACGACGGGGCGGCGGCGACGGGGCCGGGGCGGCGACGGGGGCGGCGACGGGCCGGGGCGGCGACGAGGGATATGGAGACGGCGGGGGCGGCGGGCGACGGTGCAGAGGAGAAGAAGCAGAGGGAGAGATGAGAAACTCACGAAATTTTGAAGTGTTTTCTTATATAGAACCCACCTTTAGTACCGGTTGGAGCCACCAACCGGTACTAAAGGTCTGTTTTGGCTAGCCCAATCGGCGGGAAGCGACCCCCTTTAGTACCGGTTGGTGCCACAACCCGGTACTAAAGGGTGTGCGCTGCCAGGTGAGGGGCACAAAAGTTTAGTCCCACCTCGCTAGCCGAGGGGCACTCGCACCTGCTTATAAGCCCCGCCGTCGCTGCTGTCTCGAGCTCCTCTCTTAAGCAGGCCTTCTGGGCCTACCTCTTCTGCGATGCCCTGTTGGGCCTACTGGGCTAGCGGGCCTGCATCCTGGCCCAACTTGAATTTGGGTTTCTAGTCGTATGCAGGCCGCTGTGGCCCAGTAGGTGGGCTTTTTTTTCTTATTTTTTTGCTTTATTTATTTTTGTGAATAACTTAACTTTGAAAATAGATTTTTCAGTGATTCTTTTTTCTTATGTTTAATATTAGTGTGTTTTATCATTATATTCAATTTGGTAATGCTTAGGTTATTTAAAAAATGAAATGCCTTTGTAACGGATGAGTTTTCGTCCGAAACCCTGATACTTCGAAACAGATTGTCCATTTTGTACACGAAGTGCATCCAGTTTTTGCGGTAACCCTCTCTACTTTTTTGCACATGCTATGTGGGTGAAATTATGATACCATGCCAACTTTCAACCTTTTCTGAGTTCATTTGAAATGCTTTTCAATTTCAGGGTCATTTAGCTGAAAAAATCAGTAAATGCATGAAAGAATTTGCTTGCACATAAAATTTCTTCGCATTTCAAATGCCAAAACACATAACTAGCTACCCTAACTATTACACAGATTCCCTCCTGGGTGTGAAACACAGAAGAAAGTGATGATAGTGAAGCCGATCACATCCCAGATCTTTGGGTGTGAAACTTTTTCTTCGCGTGTGTCCCTTTGCATCGTAGCCATGGAAAATCTTCATCATTTAATGGGATGCTTGGGTCAATATTCACTGTGAATGGAGCAATTTCATCAAACTTTTCATAATCTTCTGACTTGTCTGTCTTGTCATCCACTCCCACGATGTTTCTCTTCCCAGAAAGAACTATGTGCCGCTTTGGCTCATCGTACGATGCATTCGCTTCCTTATCTTTTCTTTTTCTTGGCTTGGTAGACATGTCCTTCACATAGAAAACCTGTGCCACATCATTGGCTAGGACGAATGGTTCGTCTGCATACGCAAGATTGTTGAGATCCACTGTTGTCATTCCGTACTGCGGGTCTTCCGTTACCCCACCTCATGTCATATTGACCCATTTGCATCGAAACAAAGGGACCTTCAAACCACGTCGATAGTCAAGTTCCCATATGTCCTGTATATAACCATAATATGTTTCCTTTCCCGTCTTGGTTTCTGCATCAAAGCGGACACCACTATTTTGGTTGGTGCTCTTCTTATCTTGGGCGATCGTGTAAAATGTATTACCATTTATCTCGTACCCTTTGAAAGTCATTATATTCGAAGATGGTAACTGGGACAACAAGTACAGGTCATCTTCAATAGAGATGTCATGCATGGTACGTGTCTTCAACCAGCTGGCGAAACTCCTGGTTTGTTCACGTGTAATCCAGTCATCAGACCGCTCCGGGTGTTTGGAGCGTAGCAAATTCTTGTGTTCATCCATATACGGAGCCACCAAGGCGGAATTCTGTAGAACTGTGTAGTGTGCTTCAGTGAGAGAATGTCCGTCCATACATATTATTTGTTCCCCTCCTAGCGTGTCTTTTCCATCCAGTCTGCCCTTATGCCGCGATTCAGGAACACCAAACGGCTTAAGGTCAGGAATAAAGTCAATACAAAACTCAATGACCTCCTCATTTTGACGGCCCTTGGAGATGCTTCCTTCTGGCCTAGCACGGTTATGAACATATTTCTTTAAGACTCCCATGAACCTCTCAAAGGGGAACATATTGTGTAGAAATACAGGACCCAAAACGTTAATCTCTTCGCATAGGTGAACTAGGATGTGCGTCATGATGTTGAAGAAGGATGGTGGGAACACCAACTCGAAACTGACAAGACATTGCACCAAATCATTCTGTAACCTTGGTATGATTTCTGGATCGATTACCTTCTGAGAGATTGCATTGAGAAATGCACATAGCTTCACAATGGCTAATCGAACGTTTTCCGGTAGAAGCCCCCTCAATGCAACCGGAAGCAGTTGCGTCATAATCATGTGGCAGTCATGAGACTTTAGGTTCTGGAAACTAAGGTAACAATGGATCCAACAGCATAATGATACCAAGCCTCACTATCGATGGCATATTTTCTAATCTTTGTAATCTTCAACCGCATTTTCTCCATCTTGATCTTGTGATCATCGAAGACATCGGCAACATGCAACTCCAATTCCATCTTCTCCCCCTCAATTCTTTTCAATTTTTCTTTCAAGTACTCGTTTTCTCTTTCAACTAAATTTAACCTCTCGACAATAGGGTCGGATGGAATTTCCGGTTCACATACCTCCTAGAAAAAATTTCTATGTCAACTTGATGGGCATAATTTGTCATAAACACGAAATGCAACTAGTTTTAAAAGAGAATATATATACCACATCCGAATCATAACAAGGACGAGGGCCGACGGGGACGGATATCAAAACCATGGCACTATATGTATAACAAACAACGTACGGGTAAGATAATTATACGAGTAACTATATATCCAAATCACACAAACATCAATTTTTATATAAAATTTCATGAACAAAGAGGCTCACCACAAGGTGGTGCCGGCGACGGGACGGTGCGGGCGATCGACGGTGGTTACGACGGAGATTTAGAAGGCACTAAGTAAACCACACCTACATATGCAAACTAAGTGTTATTTTTGACCTCAAATTGCATATAAATCAAATACTAGCACATATGTATATTTCCTCCCAAATTACTAAACTCACAAATTAATCACTATATAAAGCATTGCAAGAGTTAATCTAGCAATGAGAGATGAAAGGACAAAGTTTCTAACCTTTGTGATCATTTGAATGGATATGGGGGCCTTCAAATCTTGACAAATTTTGGGCAAAATGTGTGATGAGCTCGAGAGGAAGAGGGGAAGAACAGAGAGGAGAGGGGAAAGGGGAAGAACAGAGCGAGCTCGGGTGGACGAAGGGTTTATGTAGGACGACCTTTAGTACCGGTTCGTGCCAAGAACCGGTATTAAAGGGGCTGGAGGGGCCCCAGTCTGACAACATCCTGCCACCACTCTCATTAGTACCGGTTCGTGGCACGAACCGGTGCTAAAGGTTCGCCACGAACCGGTACTAATGAAAGCGGCCCGGCTAGCCGTTGGAACCGGCACTAATGTATACATTAGTGCCGGCTCAAATACAAACCGGCACTAATGTGCTTCACGTTTGACCCTTTTTCTACTAGTGCACCCCGATCTGCTTGAGCTTGCGGGTTCGGCTCCGGAGCCCAGAGCAGCCAATCGCCCCATTCATAGGTTCTTGGATCATGCACACCATCTCCACACTCCTCAACTATATGACCCATCAAACCGCAAAGATAGCAGAAGTCGGGGAGTTTTTCATATGTCACTGGGTACCTCTTGCTCTCTTTTAGGGTTATTGGCACAAAACGGATAAGAGGCTCCTTGACGTCCAGAAACACCCTCGCCCTCAACGTGTTATTAGGGTTTATCACCCCCTCACTCACCATCACAGTGATCGGGGGACCTCCTACCTTAGCTGCAACTTTTTCTGCGAGCGCCTTCTTTGCGGTTAGCCCTGGCGGCAAACCTTTGATCCTAGCCCACACCGGAACCTTGTTCAGTTTGTACTGAGAGACGTCTGAGAACCCATCATACTCTTGGATAATTACAGGCGCCCTGCGGAACAGCCAAGGCCCCCCGTCCATTATTCTCCTCCAATCACCAAGACAGTGACATTGAACAAGGAACAAATTGGGACCTTTTACATTGAACGTGACCCCCTTCGCGGCAGCCCAAGCATTGCGCATTTGATTCAGAAGCGCCGAGTGTCCGAAGGGCCGGGTTGTATGAACCCTAAAAATCCCTAACCAACGCACCTCTTTGATCAGCTCGTCCACTTCACCAGAAAAATCGAGGTCTTCAATCTCCTCCCCATGCAGATTCATCCCGGCAAACTGATCGTCCAAGTCTACTTCGGGTCCATAATACACCCCTTCCTCTTCTTCCTCCTCCCCGTCCTGCTCGTCCCCCTCGCGAACTCCATCCTCATCCTCTTCCGCCCCCGACAGATCGGATCTCTCGTTGCCTAGTTGGTCCTCAGATCGAAAACCCGCCATCCTCCTTTCATCCTCGAGCGCCGCCCGATCTTGCGGTAAATCCTTCATGCACTCCGCCGGATTAGATCCAGCCGGTATTGGTTGACTCCCCGTAGCGGGAACCCCAGCCATCGAGCAGGTTTTACATGGACTCCGGCGGTAGATCGCCAGAGGAAGGTGTGGAACCCTAGCGCCGCCAAAGCCTAGGGGAAAAAGATGCTCCCGAGCGTCTTACATGAGCCGTTTTGGACACATGGCTGATGGATGAACGACGTTAGTACATTTTTTTTGTTAAAAAACCTCAAGGAATACCGGAAGAAAATTTGGGCCTGCTTTCATTTAGGCCCAGCCTGGGTATGAACCGAACCCTGTGATCGCCGATCAGATCAGATGTCGTTGCCGCAAAAGAGCCGCCGCCGCCGCAGGAGGTCTCCTCGCGAAGGACCCTCCCTCCGGCGCCGTGGTGAAGAAGGCGCATCGTTGTCTCGATCCCTTGTCCAATCGGATAGCAGCAGCACGACATCCAGCGCACCGCCGTCCGGATCCTTGGACGAGCCGCTGGCCCGCCAGTCCAGGTACCATGAGATCCTCGCCTCGCGCCTCGCCCGGTTGCAGTTACAAGCCGGCGTCGCCATCGACAGACCAAATCTTCCTTTGGATGAAATCGTCCAAATCCTCGCTCGTTCTAATTTCTATGACGATGAGCTGCGGGCTGCCCTAGTAGAATATCAAGCCCACAGGTTCTTGAGCGAACCCCACGGACCAGATGTTCGAGATACATACTTTGGAGAGGACTCGGGCGATGATATCACTGCGGAGGAATTCGTCAGGTACTCCGGACAGCTAAAGACTCGCAGACCTGCTGAAATTGACACTAAGACTGGACTGGATCAAGAGCAGTTGGACAGCCTCCTTGCCAAGTATAAACGTTATCACTTCAAAGCTTACCTGGTTAGTCCCATATCACCACACCTATCTGTCTATCGCGATCAAGCATATACACCATCTTATGTACCTTATTCGTCTGTCCATCGATCTGTGTAGTTGTTGTTAGGAAAGCCTGCCGACGAGCTAGAAGAAGCTGCATTGGAATGCAAGTACCCTATGGAGCTTTGCTTGGAGAATGAGTTCTTCTCTCCTTACCTTCATGATAGTGCCTTTGGCTGGTATTTCGACCACGACCTCTGTTTACTTGCAAACTTGAGCGACTACCAGCGGCTAGTCCTTCCTAACTCTGTAAGTATATGTGTATTCACAACTTTGAGTTGAGTGATTCAGATACACTTAATCTGTGCTCATGCGGCCAGTAAACAATTTCTTCTTCTCTTCTTACCTTTGAATGGGTGACCACAAATATTTCTTCGACAGCTTGGATAGTTAATGAATCATGACTGCAATTTCTCATTGTTTTCATAGCTTGGCTTTATGTGTGGTAACCTCTTTGTTCCAGGGGCCTGAGATTCTTGCCGAAATGAAAAAAATAAAATTATGAATGTCACATCTTCTGGAGATTAAACACGGTTTAAATTATGTGTTTGCAGTAAATTATGGAAAATCTCGTAAACTGTGCACGGTAGAAGGAAAAGACAAAAGAATTATGTGTCGGATCCACGCAGGATCAATCTCTTCAGTGATGCTCAATCACTTTGGGTTTGTAGGTGTTTGGGTTTGGGTTTTGGATTTTCCTCACTTGATGATTTTCGCTCAAAGTCCTCGGAGGATGGGTTGCTCTCAAATGACAAGTGTCAAGGTCTCTCGGAGCAGCCAACCAGCTAGTGGTTGTAGGGGGCAGCTATTTATAGCCTAGGGAGCAGCCTGACATGATAAGACATAAATGCCCTTCAATGATATGACCGTTAGGTGGATAAGATATTTTGGGACAGCTGGCGCATAGCACAGCAACGGTCGGAAATTTGAGGTACAAATTCCTCAGGGCTATCATGTTCCTCACTGTGTAGGCAATTCGCACTGGCGAATTCCTAACTCCTCAGTCAGAACAAAGTCCTCAATGACCAGAAGAACTGCGTCTCTGTCACTGAAGAAATTGACTGATCTGTATGAGATTTCCAATGGCTTCACTCGAAGGGATTGGTAGGTGTAGGATTTGAGTTGAGCATCACATGGAAATTTTCTCTTTAGTATTTCCTCGACCCCCTTTAACAGTACGGTGTTTCCTATGACTCAAGAAAGAGAAAATGAAACTACGAAAACAAAAGTCTTCACGCTTCATGTTCCTCAAGTGAATACCAAGTCTTCAAGGTCACACCAATTTCTTCACTTTCAAAGTCTTCAGAAAGTCTTCAAAATATCAAAGTCTTCAGTCGGAGAACTTCATTTTTAAGGGTCGACTTTCTCTGTAAATATCAAACTCCTCATAGACTTATAGGCATGTGTACACTCATAAACACATTAGATACTTAACCTATAAGTCTTCAATACACCAAAATCACTAAAGGGCACTAGATGCACTTACAATCTCCCCCTTTTTGGTGATTGATGACAATATAGGTTAAGTTTTCAACGGGGATAAATATATGAAGTGTAAATACTGATTTTGAGGAATTTGATTGCAAGATATAGAAGAACTCCCCCTGAAGATGCACATTTGAAGAGTTGAATCATGGAGATCTCCCCCTATATCTTGTAATTCATACACGCATTTGATATATAATATGAAGAATGTGAAATGCATGATGAAATATGGTGCCTGATGTAATTCAGTATGCGTGCAATAATATTAATGAGGAATAAGCATGCAGAATAGCGCATCAAAAGTATCAGAGCATAGTGCATCAAAAGTATCAGCGCACCATCGGGTTTAAGATTACAACTCGATCCAATAAAAGTTTCGGAAGAACGAGAGTTGTAACTTAGCAAAAAAATGCCCTTATTAATGGACCCGCTTGAAGACTAACTCAGATTTCTCCCTCTTTGTCATCAAATGACCAAAAGGATCGAAACTGAGGACTAACGCCCCTGAAGATATTCAAGTTGATGAAGGAGCGCCAACATTGTTGGGGTCGGTCGTTGAAGTAGGGCCTGCCGCAGTGTCGTCCAAGTCTTCATTTTCATCAGTCTCACGCGATGAAGAATATGAGCTGGCCACCAAAGAAGGAACCTTGACCTTCTTGTATTTCTTAGGAGGAGGTGCAGACCAGTCAAAAGCTTCTTTGAGACCCATTTTCTCCAGATCTTCAGCACTGTAAACTTGAGACAAGACAACCCAGGTGCGGTTGAGGGTTTCATGAAGGTAGTAATGGTTTTTCTTCACTGCATTGTGTGTTGAAGTCATGTTGTGAAGAATTGAACCAAACTGACGCTTGACCCATTTGTGATTGCGATCAACCTTCTGATGAAGACTGAGGAGTAACTCACGATCAGTCATCACCCTGGGTGCTGTGGCTTGAGGATTTGGCTTGGCATTGTTGGCGGCAGAGTCATGTGTGGCAGAGTCATCATTGGTGGAATAAGAAGCAGCCTTGCGAAATTGACCATCCAATGGACGAATGCCTTCATCTATCACAGCAGTGGCCTTGCCCTTTTCTTCAGCTGAGGAAAATGTCCTTTTGAGGACTTCAATAGGGGGCAAGTAGCTGCAGTGGTTGAGAGTTTCAGCTTTGTAATTGAGTGAAGACCTTGTCCTGATGAATCTCATAATCCATGGCGCATAAGGCTTCAGCTCAAATGGTGACATAGCAATGTTTGCCAGAGTCCTCATGAAGAAATCATGGAAGTTGACGGGAATGCCATGAATGATGTTGAAAAGCATGTTCTTCATGATACCAACGACTTCTTCGTCATTGGAGTCGTGGCCTTTGATAGGACTCATAGTCTTCGACAGGATGCGATAGACGGTCCGAGGCACATACAGCAATTCCTTGACGAGGAATTTGGTTCGAGGGGCCTGCCCTGGCTTCAAAGGCTTCATCAGCACTTGCATATAGTGATTTGAAAGCTCAGGTTCGTTGTAAACACAACATGCATCTTCAAGGGGAGGACTTAGAGGAAGGACACGAAGCAATTCAGATGCTGGGGCCTTATAATGTGTGTTCTCAGTCATCCAGTCCAGAACCCATGAATTCACATCTTCAGAGTTGCCGGTGATGTGCAGCATTGCATAGAACTGAAGAATGAGCTCTTCATTCCAATCGCAGATGTCAGTGCAGAAGTTGAGCAGCCCAGCGTCATAGAGAACACTGAGGACTGGAATGAAGCATGGCATGGACTCCATATCCACGTGAGGAATATGAGCATGATCGAAGACTTTGTCTTTGTTGAATAGCACTGAGGAATAGAAATTTGCTTGACTAGCTGTCCAGAAACGCCTCTTCCTTATGCGAGCAGAGTCATAAGGGTTGTATTCAGTGAAGAACACGTGCTCACCAAAGAAGTCTTCAGCCTTGAATTTTTGCTTCCTTGAGAATGGATCCTTTGGCTTTGGCAGAGGAGTGTCAGTGAGTTGCATCACTACCTCAGGAATCACGATCTCAGGTTCTTCAGGCTGAGGAATTTCTGGTTCCTCCTCAGGTGCAGTCACATTTGCAGTATCAGCAGCAGTTTCTTCAGCACTAGTGGTTGGAATTTCTTCATGCACAGATGCAGTGGGATGAGTTTCTTCAGAGCCCAATTGTACTGTTGGTGCAGGAGAGTGAGGGATTTGCTGCAGTGGGGTGAAGAGTGGGGAATTTGGATGCTGACTTTCCCAAAAGTCGTCAGTCATCACTAGAGTTGTGCTTCCAATGTCCACATCTTCATCATCAATTTCTTCAACACCAGCCTCTTCAGCATCAAACTGAGGCATTGGTGATGAGACCATTGGGGTTGAAGGGATTGCATCTACTTCAATTTCTTCATCAATCTGCTCTGATGAAGCAGCAGATTGAGTTTCTTCATCAGATCTGCTTGGGATTGCATATTCTTCACCAAAAGGAACAAGGTCCTTTGATGGTATGGTTGAAATTGGAACAGCATCAATTGGATTGTCAAACGAGCTGGTCATGGGCTTCATCTTCTTTGGGGCTGAAGATTCTGAAGCACTTGATGCTTTCCTTTTCTTCACTGCAGCTCACTCTGCAGCCTTGGTTTTCTTCACATCTAATGAAGAAGGAAGAATTGGAGTAGGTGTTGGCGTAGGTGGAGCTGAGGAATCTGGTTGTATTTCCTCAGGCGCAACTAATGCAGTTGCCCTAATTTCTTTAGTTTTATTAGGCGCACCACTAGTGGATGCCCTGGCAATTTCTTCAGCGGCTGGAATGGAGTCATCAGCCCTGGAACTAGCATTTTCTTCAGCAGCCTGAAAATCATCAGCGGTGCTGGCATGTTCTTCAGTTTGCTGAACAGATGCTTCAGCCTGAGGAACTTCTTGTTGCGATGGGGCTGCAACATTGGTGAATTTCTCAGTCAGTTTCACAAACCTGACTTTGGCTCCTTGCCAATCAACATAGTAAGAGTTGAATTTGTCGTTGAGGCTTTTGATCTCAGATTGAATTTTTATGAGTTCATCAGTCGACATGTTGACCACATTGGCCTTCAGAAACTTCTCCTTCTTGTACTAGGCCTTCTTGATTTGTCTGGCCTGGTCATATTTCCACTTCTCCTCTTGGATGAAGTGAGTCAGTATATGATCTTGACCAGGTGTCAACTTGAAGTCAGGCATAGGTGTGTTGGGATCCTTATGACAGAGATCAATGTAATCGAGGATCGCCCTTGGATCCAAAAGCAGTGGGACAGGTGTGCCTTTAGCTCTAGCGGCCCTGACTTGTCGGTCTCTGATGATTTCTGCAAGTTCATCATCATCAGCCTCATCATCTTCAGGTGGCTCTTGGAAGGCGACCTGTTTCTTCTTGGGACTTGGCCGAGGACCTCGTCTAGCTGTTGCCTTAGTCTTCAGCAGAGTTGGGCCAGATGAAGAATTTGGCGCATGTGAGGAACTCGCTGAGACACCAGAGGCTATTGAGATACCAGCAGTCCTTTGGCATGTTGCCAGATGCACAGGTGCTGAGGACTTTGTCAGAACAGCCGAGGACTTTGGTGGGGGTGCTGAGGATTTCGGAGGAGCAGGGGCAGCTTGAGGAATTTGCCTTGAAGATTTTGAAGTTTCAGGCCGTGAGGGCGCAGCTGAGGAACTTGGCCTTGAGGGCATTGTTGGTGAAGCACTTGGCTTACGAGCGGGCTTCTTAATCATTGATTTCCTCGGCTTGACAGGGGCCTCAGTGGCAGCAGCAGCAGCAGAATCTTCATTGAATTTCCTCATTGCTTCTCTGGCTTGTCTTGCCAACTTGGCTTGACGCCTGGCCCATTCTTCAGGAAAGTCCTCACCGCGCTTGAGGCTAGTGGGATCAGCTTCTTGGCCAGGTGCCAGTGGATTTCTTGGGCATGGAGGGTTGAGAGCGAATTTCTTCATGTACTTTGGAGTAACATATCTGTACTCCCTCCATTCACGTGCCCATCTCCGTTCAATCCTCTGAATGCGCACCTTGCGCTAATTTTTGGTCTCTTTGCCAAACTTGGCTTCATCAGGCGTGCAGTATTCTTTGTAAATGTCCTCAGGGATCTCAAAAGCAGTCATGACCTCAAGTTTCTTTCCTCCTTTCTGCGGCTTCTTACCGTCTGCCATATTCTTCAGCTGAGGAATTTGAGCAATCAAATTCTCTGAAGAAGTTTGCAGTTTTTCCTCGAGGAACGCTGCAAACGAGTTAAGTTGATGAGAACCTAATGATTCAGCAGCAGACATGTGTACCTGTGAACAGAATATAGTTGCGAGGAATTTGGAGAGGTCATATGCGTTCTCAGAAGGTTTTTCAAAAAGAACAAGTTTGAGGAATTTGACCAGATGCGTCTTGAGGAATTTCACTAAGCGCGTTATATCTTAGGTTCCAGAGTTGTATAGATCGATGATCCACACAATTGAGGAATCTTGAAGAACATAGCTTAGAGAAATGAATCAAGAACAGAAGATTTGTGAGGTGTTTTGTATGTGAAGATTTGAAGAATAAAACACCTTTTGAAGATTTTGTAGAAAAGTTTCGAATCAAAGGGGGCAGTAAAAGTAACTTTTAATTACCCTAAACGAAGAACACGATGAACTGTGAGTTGAAACAGTGAAGTTCGTCGATGCAGATCTTCCACGCCCTAACTTGGCGGAGGAAGACGTCTACGGCGGCGGCGGAGGTGAAGATTTCCGCGGTCGGCGCGAGTACGACGGCGACGAGGTCAAGGCAGTGAAGCTCTTCCTCACCGGCGACAATGGAGTAGCGGCGGCGCTAGGGTTTGGGAATCTCGAGCGGGAGAGAGAGATCGAGCGGAGTAAAAGAAGTGAGGAAGGGGACAGGGGTATTTATAGCCACGGTGAAAACTGCTCGCCCGAAGATTTGGGACGAACGTGCCCCTGCCCGTTCTCCTTCTTACGACATGTGTCACCCACGTACTGTGTAGTGGAGATCATGTAAGATCATGGGTGAGTAAAATAATGCATCGTGGGATGCGGAACGGTTTGAGCGGCAAAACCGAAAATTTGGATAAGATTAGTTTTAACGTTCCATTCGCAATTTCTTCAGCTGACAAGGACACAGTGAAGAATTTGAACGAGTTTCAAATAGAACGCACATGAAGAATTTGTGAATAGATTGGATTGAGTATAGCATAAAGGGGAAGGGTCCGATCACATTCACTTAGCAGAAAAACCAACTTGAAGAAATAGCTATAAGTGAATGTTGTAGAGGACATAAACTCAATATATATATAGCCAATGAAGAAAAACGACGGAACAAGTGAAGATTTTGCAAAGTTGAAGAATTTGAACAACTGAGGAATTTCAAACTGAGGAAAAACTCAAATTGAAGATTTTCAACTTTTGTGGTGGCATGACCCACCGTATAAGAATGATGATTTCAGACACCGCGTACAATTGTCGTAGGGTTCTGAGAATCAAATTCTTCATTAATTTCTTCACACTTAGAGTGTTATTCTTCATTGATTGAAGAAAAACGTTTCTTCATGTGTTGCACATCTAAGTCATCAATTTTGCATAAGTGTTAGGATGAGTGCCTTTTCAAAGTACATTCGAAGATTCTAAGATATTTAGCTCACACCGCAACTTGCTAAATCTCTTCTCATCCAAGGGCTTAGTGAAGATATCGGCTAGCTGTTCTTTAGTCTTCACATGCTCAATAGAAATGTCGCCCTTCAACACATGATCATGAAGAAAATGATGATGAATCTGAATGTGCTTTGTCTTCGAGTGCTGAACTGGGTTGTGAGAAATCTTGATGGCACTCTCATTGTCACAGAGGAGAGGCACATTCTTCACGTTGACGCCATAGTCCTTGAGTGTTTGCTTCATCCATAGCAGTTGAGCACAGCAAGAACCAGCAGCAATGTACTCAGCTTCAACAGTAGACAGTGATACGCAGTTCTGTTTCTTCAAGGACCAACAGACCAAGGATCGTCCGAGGAAATGACAAGTACCAGATGTTGACTTGTGGTCCACACGATCACCAGCATAGTCAGAGTCAGAATATCCAATGAGATCAAAATCCGAGCCCTTGGGATACCATAATCCTAGTGTTGGTGTGTGAGCTAGATATCGAAGAATATGCTTCACAACCTTATGGTGTGATTCCTTCGGTGCAGCTTGAAATCGGGCACACATGCAAACACTAAGCATTATATCTGGCCTAGATGCACATAAGTACAATAAAGAGCCAATCATGGAGCGGTATACCTTATGATCGAAGTCAATACCATTTTCATCAGTGCATAGATGACCATTTGTGGGCATTGGAATTTTGATGCCTTTGCAATCTTGGATGCCGAATTTCTTCAGGACATCCTTGAGGTATTTCTCGTGAGATATGAATATGCCATTGCGCTGTTGACGAATTTGAAGACCTAAGAAGAATTTCAACTCTCCCATCATAGACATTTGATATTCTTCACTCATCATATAGGCAAATTCATCACTATAACGTTGGTCGGTACAGCCAAAGATGATATCATCAACATATATTTGGCACACAAACAGTTCACCATCATAAGATTTAGTAAAGAGAGTGGGATCGAGTGAACCGGGTGTGAAGCCTTTATTCATGAAGAATTCCTTCAAGGTATCATACCACGCCCATGGGGCCTGCTTGAGGCCATAGAGGGCCTTGTTAAGTCTGAAGACTTTGTCAGGATGTTTTAGATCTTCAAAACCTGGGGGTTGAGCAACATATACTTCTCCCTCAAGCTTACCATTGAGGAATGCACTTTTCACATCCATTTGATATAAGATGATACCATGATGGTTAGCATAAGCAAGTAATATGCGAATAGCCTCAAGTCTAGCAACAGGTCTTGATGTACACCATCTTGATATACTCTCTAGTTCTTCTTCTTTTGGATCCACACCATCTTGATGGGAATCCTTGGAGTTGTAGTCGTACTTGATGAATTGGAACTTGACGTGGTCTTGGGAATCCACTTGACTAAGGTCTTAGGAGCTTCTTCAAATGCATCAATTTCCTCTTGAAGCTTGTCCTTGCCTTTTTGCTTGTAGTCTTGTGGTGGAAGATCATCTTGGGCTTGTGTCCCCTTGAAAGAAGTATCATACTTCTCTTGTTGAGGAACAAACTTTGTCTTGGGGTATTGATCTTCTTCCCACTCAACTCCATTGGCATTGAACTTTCGTTCAAAACCAACACCTTGATTCTTCCGATGCATTCCTTGCTTGCGCACAATTTCCTCGAATTGCTTACTCCCGGCAAGGCTTTTGTACACTCCTTTCTCTATAATTCCCTTCAATAAGCTATTTTATTGCTCAAGTGTAACTTGGCTAAGAGAATCATTAGTGGAGTCAAGAGAACTACTAGAAGCAACAATATTGGATTTAGCATGATCATTGTTACTACTAGAGGAAGAATCTTTCTTGTTCTTGTTACTAGACTTGACTTGAGGCATGTAAGTGGATAAGAGTAAACGCTTGGCAATGTAAGAAGAACTTTTCTTACGGAGATCATTATTGATTGATTTTAAGAACTCATGCTCTTGCTCAAGATTGAGCTTTTCAAAGCGTAATTTCTCATGAGCTCTTAAAAGTTCTCGATGATCTTCGAAGATAGTTTCATGAGCTAACTTAAGAGTGTTTAGTTCTTTAGTTAGAGCCTCAATCTTCTCCTTATCATTGTCATTCATTTTATCTTGATTAGCATGATTAATTGATGTTTCATCATAGTATTCATCACTAGAGTTGTCAACAAGCAAATCATCATCACCTAACAAGTCATCTTCATCACTATTAAAATCAACATACTCGGGGTGTGTTACCTTAGGACTTTTGGCCATGAAGCATCTTCCAATTCCTTCATTTGGTGAGTCAAATATGTCGTAGGAGTTGGTTGACACAAGTGCTAGACCAGCAACACCTTCATCTTGAGTATCTTCGGAGTCGGAGTGATAACTTCTCTCGGAGTGGCTGTCGGAGTCGGAGCCGGATACCCATTCACCAACATGAGCTTGATGTCTTCGTTTTGTGTAGCTCCTTGATGATTTTCCTTCCTTTCCGAATCCTTGCTTCTCCGTGAGTATCTCCGTTCATAACGATCATCTCTACTCCTTCTCTCTCTTGGTGGTGATTCTTTGCTTCTTCTTTTTGGAGAATCTTCTCTTCTCTTGTAGGGAGCCGTACACTCATTGGAATAGTGTCCGGGTCTTCCACAATTGTAGCAGTTTCGCTCTCGACTAGAAGATCTTTTGCCATTGTAGGACCTTGACTTGAAGCTTCTATCTTTGCTTCTACTCTTGTAAAAATTGTTGAAGTTCTTCACCATTAAGCTCAATTCTTCATTGAAGTTTTGTTTCTCACTTGATGATGTAGGGGCTTCACATGAGGCTTTGTAGGCACCACTTGATTTGTTGTGAAGTTCCTCTTTATCCTTGAGTGACATCTCATGAGCAACAATTCTTCCAATCACCTCCGTTGGCTTGAGATCTTTTTAATTGGGCATCATTTGGATCAATGTGCACACGGTATCATATTTCCCATCCAAGGCTCTTAGAATCTTCTTGATGATGAATCTATCGGTCATCTCTTCACTTCCTAAGCCGGCAATCTCATTTGTGATGAGAGCAAGCCTAGAGTACATTTCAGCGACACCTTCACCATCCTTCATTTTGAACTTGTCAAGTTGACTTTGGAGCACGTCCAACTTGGATTCCTTGACGGAGTCGGTACCTTCGTGCATATCAATCAAAGTGTCCCAAATTTCCTTTGCATTCTCAAGACGGCTGATTTTGTTGAATTCTTCGGGGCACAATCCGTTGAAGAGAATATCACAAGCTTGAGCATTGTATTGCAACATCTTCAACTCATCCGCGGTAGCTTCACGGTTTGGTTCTCTCCCATCAAAGAAGTCACCTTGCAAACCAACACAAACAATAGCCCAAACGTCAGGGTTATGTCCAAGAATATGCATTTTCATTTTATGTTTCCAACTAGCAAAATTAGTACCATCAAAGTAAGGACCTCTACGGTGATAATTTCCCTCGCTAGACGCCATACTCTCCTAGGTTGTGAAACCAAGGCTATGACCACCAAAAGCTATGGAGATCAAGGCAAATGGAGACCAAAGCTCTGATACCACTTGTAGGATCGAAAGTATGTCTAGAGGGGGGTGATTAGACTACTTGACCAAATAAAAACTTAACCTTTTCCCAATTTTAGTTCTTGGCAGTTTTTAGCTATCTTAGGACAAGTCAAGCAATCATCACACAATTCAAGCAAGCATGCAAAGAGTATATTGGCAGCGGAAAGTAAAGCATACAACTTGCAAGAATGTAAAGGGAAGGGTTTGGAGGATTCAAATGCAGTTGGAGACACGGATGTTTTTCCCGTGGTTCGGATAGGTGGTGCTATCCTACATCCACGTTGATGTAGACTTCAACCCACGAAGGGTAATGGTTGCACGAGTCCACGGAGGGCTCCACCCATGAAGGGTCCACGAAGAAGCAACCTTGTCTATCCCACCATGGCCATCGCCCACGAAGGACTTGCCTCACTAGCGGTAGATCTTCACGAAGTAGGCGATCTCCTTGCCCTTACAAACTCCTTGGTTCAACTCCACAATCTTGTCGGAGGCTCCCAAGTGACACCTAGCCAATCTAGGAGACACCACTCTCCAAGAAGTAACAAATGGTGTGTTGATGATGAACTCCTTGCTCTTGTGCTTCAAATGATAGTCTCCCCGACACTCAACTCTCTCTCATAGGATTTGGATCTGGTGGAAAGAAGATTTGAGTGGAAAGCAACTTGGGGAAGGCTAGAGATCAAGATTCATATGGTAGGAATGGAATATCTTGGTCTCAACACATGAGTAGGTGGTTCTCTCTCAGAACATATGAGTTGGAATGGTGTATGTGTTCTGATGGCTCTCTCCACAGATGAAGAGGAGGTGGAGGGGTATATATAGCCTCCACACAAAAATCCAACCGTTACACACAATCTTCCGATCTCGGTGGGACCGAATCAACAAACTTGGTCGGACCGAGAAGGTAAACCTAGTGACCGTTAGAGATTTCGGTGGGACTAACATGCAACTCGGTAGGACCGATTCGGTTAGGGTTTGGGCATAACGTAATCTCGGTGAGACCGATTACACAAACTCGGTGAGACCGAGTTTGGTAATAAGATAACCAGAGAGTTGGTCAGGCAAACTCGGTGGGACCGATTTACTCTTTTGGTGAGACCGAAAAGTTACAAAAAGGAAACACTGAATTTACATTGCAATCTCGGTGGGACCGATTCGCTCTTTCGGTAAGACCAAAAAGTTACGAAAGGGAAACAGAGAGTTTGCAATCCCATCTCGGTGACACCAAGATCCTTATCGGTAGGACCGAATTGCTAGGGTTTTGGCAGTGGCAAATGACAAGTGAAACTCGGTGGCGCCGGATTGAAAGAATCGGTATGACCGAGTTTGGCTTAGAGTTTAGGTCATTTGTGAATATGGGAAAGTGGTTGAGGATTTTGGAGCATATCACCAAGCACATAAAGCAAGAGGCTCATTAAGCAACACCTCATCCCTCCTTGATAGTATTGGCTTTTCCTAAAGACTCAATGTGATCTTGGATCACTAAAGTATAAAATGAAGAGTCTTGGGCTTTTGAGCTTGAGCCAATTCTTTGTCCTTAGCATTTTGAGGGTTCCACTTTCACATCCATGCCATGCCAATCATTGAGCTTTCCTGAAATAATCATCTTGGAATAGCATTAGCTCAATGAGCTATATGTTGTTATGAATTACCAAAACCACCTAGGGATAGTTGCACTTTCAATGACATCTTCAGTAGCCTTGTGCTTGATAGAATCCTCAGGTGCTGGTTCATCTAACACAGAAGGTAGGTGCTGTCTTTGCGAGCCATTAGTTTCATCAAACCGCACATCTACAGTTTCAACAATCTTGTGAAGAACATTGTTGAAGACTCTGTAGGTGTGCGAGTCCTTTCCGTAACCAAGCATAAAACCTTCATGTGCTTTCGGTGCAAATTTAGAGTTGTGATGAGGATCTCTAATCCAGCATTTAGCACCGAAGACTTTGAAATAACTCACACTGGGTTTCTTGTCAGTGAGGAGTTCATAGGCAGTCTTCTTGAAGAATTTGTGAAGATATACTCTGTTGATGATATGGCACGCAGTATCAATTGCATCAACCCAGAAATGACGAGGGGTTTTGTACTCATCGAGCATAGTGCGAGCCATCTCAGCAAGAGTCCTGTTCTTGCGCTTCACGACGCCATTCTAGACCCAATACCTGACTTTTGCTCTTGTCAGTGAAGATGATATGCTTCAGATGTGATGACGATAAGGGAGCATCCATCAACAGATTCCTGTCACCAGTCATGTGATTTGTACATCCACTATCAAGTACCCATTCAGTGGCTTTGGGTTGATCATCCTGCAGATGAATTAGTGCAACTTACGAACTTCATATACTTCAGCAGTGAAGAATATGATATCACAATTCATCAGATCAATTTCATCAAGTAGTAAGACAGATAAAACAGAGGGAGGACGTGTGAAATGAAAGTTCATTTCATCATGGTTAGCCTGCGTCCTTTCAGGCAATTTGTCAGGTCCCCAACAAATTCTTCAGACGTTTGAGCACGTCTGGAGACCTGACCTTGCAGAAGAGATTAGTTCTTTTTCTTCACCACCCACATCTGAAGGGGTGGCAAAGAGTTCATCACTCTGCGAGCTCCATACGAGAATGGTGGAATAGCGGCCAAACCATTACGTTTCACATAAGAGGGGTTAGGGTAAGCATATGAATAAGCAGAGAAATTCTTCGAGGACTTATGAACATAATGATTAGAAGAATAATGCTCATATTCATAGCCCTTGGCTCTTCCCTGCGAAACAGAGTTGTTAGCACGATGATGTTCATATGAGGACTTTGATCCATGTGAGGAATTTGATCCCCTTGAGGAATTTGGTCCGTATGAGGACTTGGATCCATATGAAGAATTTGGTCCATATGAAGAATATGATCTGGGGTTCCTTTTCTTCACAGGTGGTGTCATGGGGACATTCACCTGAAGATTTTCAAGATACCTTTTGGGAACCCAGATTTTCTTCATAGGGGAACCGTTCCTGCAGTTAGTGCCAACATATTTAGCAAATACTTCACCATTCTGATTTTTGAACAGCTTATAGTTGGAGTCAAATGACTCATCAGAAGAATGAGAATATAAATTAGATGGATCAACTGGAGGTCCCTTTGCAGCAACCCATGAGGTTTTGGGGTACTGCTCAGGATTCCAATATGTACCATCAGCATTGAGTTTCCTCTCAAAGGCAATACCCTCTTTTCTAGGGTTCCTGTTGAGGATCTGCTTTTTAAGCACATCACAAAGAGTCTGATGCCCTTTGAGGCTTTTGTACATGCCTGTCATGTACAATTCCTTCAGCCCTGCATCGTCAGTGATACTAGCAATGTCCTCATATGAGGAATTAGTGATAGTAGAGGCAGGTGAAGAATTTGTAACATTAGAAGCATTTGAACATTCAGGTGAGGAATTAGCAGATTCTCGTTCAATGCATTTTAAACATGGAGGAATGAATTCTTCTTGAGCAGTGCTGATTTGTTGAGCAAGTAATGAATCGCGCTCCTTCTGAAGATCTTCATAACTCACTCTTAGCTCCTCAAGATCTTGCTTTCTTTGAAGAAATTCATAAGAAACTTCTCATGATCAGATAAGAGAGTGTTATGATGACCTTGAAGGTTATCAAATCTGGTCTGAAGTCTCTGAAGATTTTCAATCAAGGCTTTAGTGTGATCCATTTCTTCACCCAACATATCATCACTTTTGTCTAGCATGTTTTGAACCTTTTCAAAAGCCTTTTGTTGTTTCACAGCAATCTTAGCAAGTTTAGAGTAGCTAGGCTTAAGATTGTCATCAGATTCATCTTCACTAGACTCAGAGGAGGTATATCTAGGTACCTTGGCACCCTTTGCCATGAAGCAATAGGTGGGAGCGTAGTCATCGTTGCCTTCATCAGCCTTGTTGGGGAGGTCATTTTCTTCAGAGTTGAAGATAGACTTGCTGACGAATGCAGTAGCGAGGGCTAGGCTCGCCACACCAGATTCAGAGTCCTCAGAAGCCTCCTCTTCCTCTTGTTCCTCAGATTCAGCTTCAGAGTCCATTTCCTTGCCAATGAATGCCCGAGCCTTCTTGGAGCTGCTCTTCTTGTGAGATGAAGACTTTGAGGATTTTGACGATGAAGATTTTGAAGACTTCTTCTTTTTCTTTGCATCATCAGAACTGTAATCCTTGTATTTCTTCTTCTTTGATTCCTTTTCCCACTGAGGACAATCTTGAATGTAATGTCCTGGTTTCTTGCACTTGTGACAAAGCCTCTTCTTGTAGTCACTGGATGAGGAATCATTGCTCCTTGAGGGTTTTCCAAAACGACCACGTCTTGAGAACTTCTGGAATTTCTTCACAAGCAGTGCTAGATCATGACTCAGTTCTTCAGGATCACCAGGGCTGCTACCAGAGTCTTCATCTTCGGATTCTGATACTGCCTTGGCCTTCAGTGCACGTGATCTGCCATAGCTTGAACCGTAGAGATCTCTCTTTTTAGCAAGCTGGAACTCATGAGTGTTAAGCCTCTCGAGGATATCAGCAGGGTCAAGTGACTTGTAATCAACACGCTCTTGTATCATCAGTGCCAGCGTGTCAAATGAGGAATCAAGCGATCTCAGCAATTTCTTCACCACCTCATGGTCAGTGATGTCAGTGGCACCAAGTGCTTGAAGCTCATTTGAGATGTCAGTGAGGCGATCGAAGGTTTGCTGAACATTTTCGTTGTCGAGTCTTTTGAAGCGGTTGAAGAGATTGCGAAGAACATCAACTTGAGAGTCACGCTGAGTTGAAACTCCTTCATTGACCTTGGACAGCCTATCCCAGATAAGCTTAGCAGTTTCCAAAGCACTCACTCTACCATACTGTCCTTTACTCAGATGGCCACATATGATATTCTTCGCTTGAGAGTTGAGTTGCTTGAATCTCTTCACATCGGTAGCGTTCAGTGAGGGTGAGACGGAGGGAACACCATTTTCCACAACGTACCAGAGATCGTTATCAATTGCCTCAAGATGCATGCGCATCTTGTTCTTCCAGTAGGGATAGTCTGTCCCATCAAAGGTAGGACACCAAGCAGAGACCTTGATCATACCTGCGGTCGACATAGCTAAAACTTCAGGCGGTTAAACCAAAATCACACAGAACAAGGTAGTACCTTGCTCTGATACAATTTGAAAGTGCGTTATATCGACTAGAGGGGGGGTGAATAGGCGATTTTTATGAAATTCTTCACTGAGGAATTTTCTCGTGATGAAATTCCTTAGCGAAGAACTACTAGCAGCGGAATAAGTACTCAGAAGTAAACATAGCAGAATACATGCATGGTCATCATGATGAAATGAAGACAAACACAGAGTACAGAAAGCGTAAACACAGGATAGCACAAGATGAAGACAAACAGACTGAAGAAATTGAACTGAGGAAATTGATAAAGTCTTCAGTCAAAGTCTTCAAACACAGATATGAACAAACACAACACAGTAATGAGGAAATGAAAGTGTTGAGGAAATAGAACCAGTTTGCTTGGTGAAGACAATGATTTGGTAGACCAATTCCAACTACTGTCTCAGTTGTACATCTGGTTGGAGCGGCTGAGTATTTAAACTCAAGGACACCCAGTCCCGGACACACAGTCCTCATCGTATTCTCCTTGAGCTAAGGACACACAGTCCTCGCCCAATCACTCGTGGTAAGTCTTCAGGTGACTTCCGAACCTTGACAAACTCGGTCACTCGGCGATCCACAATTCCTCTTGGATGCTCTAGACCATGACGCCTAACCGTCTGGAAGAAGCATAGCCTTCAAAGGTAACAAGCGTCGGATCCATGCAGGATCAATCTCTTCAGTGATGCTCAATCACTTTGGGTTTGTAGGTGTTTGGGTTTGGGTTTTGGATTTTCCTCACTTTATGATTTTTGCTCAAAGTCCTCGGAGGATGGGTTGCTCTCAAATGACAAGTGTTAAGTTCTCTCGGAGCAGCCAACCAGCTAGTGGTTGTAGGGGGCAGCTATTTATAGCCTAGGGAGCAGCCTAACATGATAAGACATAAATGCCCTTCAATGATATGACCGTTAGGTGGATAAGATATTTTGGGACAGCTGGCGCATAGCACAACAACGGTCGGAAATTTGAGGTACAAATTCCTCAGGGCTATCATGTTCCTCACTGTGTAGGCAATTCGCACTGGCGAATTCCTAACTCCTCAGTCAGAACAAAGTCTTCAGTGACCAGAAGAACTGCGTCTCTGTCACTGAAGAAATTGACTGATCTGTATGAGATTTCCAATGGCTTCACTCGAAGGGATTGGTAGGTGTAGGATTTGAGTTGAGCATCACATGGAAATTTTCTCCTTAGTATTTCCTCGACCCCCTTTAACAGTACGGTGTTTCCTATGACTCTAGAAAGAGAAAATGAAACTACAAAAACAAAAGTCTTCACGCTTCATGTTCCTCAAGTGAATACCAAGTCTTCAGGGTCACACCAATTTCTTCACTTTCAAAGTCTTCAGAAAGTCTTCAAAATATCAAAGTCTTCAGTCGAAGAACTTCATTTTTAGGGGTCGACTTTCTCTGTAAATATCAAACTCCTCATAGACTTATAGGCCTCTGTACACTCATAAACACATTAGATACTTAACCTATAAGTCTTCAATACACCAAAATCACTAAGGGGCACTAGATGCACTTACAACCTCACCTGCTACTTGCTCGATTAGCCTTGGCCCCAGCATCAAAAGGTTTTGTCCTGGTTTTTTTTCCTGCAAAACAGCCCGATCCACAATCCAATTGCAAGTTAGTTTCACCAACTTCATGGGGTCAGTGATCGATTTATCTCGAAAAATTATATCATTCGACATTTCCATATAGCACAAAGAATTGCAGACATTCCAACTAGCACTAGTTTTTTTCCTCTAGCCCGAATTTTCTGATCCAAGCTCCCAGGAAATCGTCAACCCTAGTTGGGGCTATTTTTAGATTGAAGGAGCATTTTTATCAAGCTCCAAAGTAACCTTGCAGCAGAACAAGAGAAAAAGAGATGATCTATGTTTTCATTTTGACCACAGAATACACATCTCTGCTCCCTTTTCCACCCTCTTCTTGCAAGATTATCTTTGGTAAGTATACCTTTTCTGGCAATCAGCCATAAGAACATCTTAATTTTCATTGGGATTTTTAGTTTCTAAAGAAATTTGTGTGGGAACCCCACATCTGTTTTAACTAACTGTTGATATAGCGATCGCACTGAAAATTGTCTGTTGGCTGTCAACATCCACAATGGCTGATCTTTACCCGCATACATTCTCACCTCCTCACATCTGGTTTTCAGACTATCCCATAGAGTTCTTTTGTCTTCAGACAAATTTCTTAAACCCCCCCATCCCATGTCAATGGCCTGGGCAACCGAAATGTCACGGGTTAAGCTAATGAAATAGAGGCTTGGGTAGGCCTCTTTCAGTGGTTTGGACCCTACCCACCAATCTTCCCAGAATCTAGTGTTCTGTCCATCTCCCAATCTCTTTTTCACATTTTTATAATAAATGTCTTTGATCTGCATTAGCCCCCCCCCCCCCAAACTGGGAGTCGCCAGGTTTTTTTAATTCCAGATATACATTTTCCTTTAACATACTTATTCAGAAGAATTCTAACCCACATCCCATCTTCCGTCTCTAACTTCCAAAGCCATTTTGCTAACAGGGCTTTATTCATACAGTCCAGATTCAATATTCATAAACCACCCAAATCCTTTGGAAAACATCATTTTTTCCAGTTGACTAGATGATATTTTTTTCTTGTCTTCATTTTCCTGCCATACTAGTCTGGTTCTGAAGAAGTCAGCTTTTTTTCCTAACCCCCACTGGCAAGGGGTAAAAAGACATCATATATATAGGCATATTTGTCAGGTAGGCCTGGACTAGAGTTACTCTCCCAGCCATATTTAAGAGTCTCCCTTGCGAGCAAACACACCTCTTTTTTTCAGTCATACTCTTCCAGAATTTATTCCCTAATCTCACATTAGTAACAGGTAGTCCCAGATATTTAAATGGAACCTCTCCCCTTCTACAAGTAAATATTTCTTAATAGATCTCACTTTTGTTTTTGGCCTCCCCAAAAAGCTAGACCTCACTTTCATGAAAGTTAATCGTTAGCCTAGACATCTGCTCAGAAGCTGTGAGAATGAATTTAAGATTTTTGGCACTATTCTCATCATCATTGAGCACGAAAATGGTGTCATCTGCATATTGCAGCATGTTCACCCCACTCTCTCCTAATTCAGTTAGCATCCCCCTAACATAACCTGCATGTTTGGCTTTATCTAAGATTATAGCCAAAGCATCGGTAGCTATGTCAAAAAGCAATGGTGACATAGAATCCCCCTGTCTCAGCCCCTTATAAGTTTTAAAGTAATGTCCAACTCTATCATTCACCTTAATCCCAACCTGCCCCCCTATCATGGTGTGCATAACCAGATCACACCATTTATCAAGGAATTGTTTCATTTTTAGCATTTTGTAAACAAATGGCCATTTTATTTTGTCATATGCCTTCTCAAAATCCACTTTAAACAAAACAACACTTTGTTTTGAGTGGTGTATAGAATTAAGGGCTTCATGTAGGACCACAATTCCCTCCATGATGTATCTCCCTTTGATGAAAGCATCCTGAGTGGGGAGGATGATAGGTTTGATGATTCTACTTAATCTGTTCATCAAGACATTAGTGATAATCTTAAAGCTAACATTCAATAGACATATAGGTCTAAACTTTTGAATTTGTTTAGCATCTTCAGTTTTTGGGACCAAGGTAATAATCCCATAGTTGAGTCTTGAGATATCTAACTTCCCTTCATGAAAATCATTCAGGAGTTTCGTCAAATCCCACTTGACAGTCTCCCAAAAATGTTGATAAAAATCAACTGGTAATCCATCTGGGCCAGGGCTTTTATTTTTCTCCATCCCAAATACAACTGCCTAAAGTTCTTCCATCGAAAAGGGTTTAACCAGGGTGTCAGCCTGTTCCCTAGTAATTGACTGCCCCCCCCCCCAAAGTATTGAGATTAATTGAAGATGTGTCTGGTTACCCAAACAGATTTTTGTAAAAGTCAGTAATGTATCTAATAAGATTTTCTTCTCCTTCAATGACCCCTTCCTCTTGTTCTAAGGAAAGAATTCTGTTTTTTCTTCTCCTTCCATTCACCTTAGCATGATAGTACTTTGTATTACAATCTCCATCTTTTATTTCTTTGTCTTTATATCTTTGGAGCCATTTCATTTCTTCTTGTTTTAGCAATCTGTGTAGTTGGGACCTTAGGTATTTTTGCTCTTCTCTGTCCTGAGCAGAGAGGCCCATAATCTCAACATTTTTTCTATAGCATCTAGTTTCATTAGGATCTCTTTTTTAGTTTTTCTATACCAAGCATCAGAATTCAAAATCCACCCCCTCACTTTCTGTCTAAACACTCTCATTCTTCTCTGCCATTGTTCAATGGTATCACCATGATATTTTGCAGACCAGATTTTAATAAAAGATTCTTTGAAGCCTTCTCTCATCATCCAGGAGTTTTCAAATCTAAAGATAGGTGGTGAATATGTGTTATCTCCTGTGTCAAGGATCAATGGTGTATGATTTGAAAGCTCTCTTTCAAGTGCATATACCTCAGTTAGGGGATAATGATCCTCCCAATCTGGGCAAATCATGATCCTATCAAGTTTTTCATCATTGGGTTCAGGTAAATTATTAGCCCAGGTGAACTTTCTCCCATTTATAGGTAGTTCTCTTAAACCAGCTTGCTCAATGATAGCATTAAAAACAAAACTCCGGTGATTATATCCACCGGGTTTATTTTTGTTTGTAGATTTTCTTATAACATTGAAAAATCTCCTCCCATAAGGCATAGGATAGAGGCATTGTTCTGATAAACTCTGGATAATTCTGCCATATAAGCACCTTTACCCACATCTTGAGCATCACCATATACAATAATCAGATTCCATTCACATTTGGCATTTTTATCGCGAAGCAGTGCTCTAATGAAGTAAACCCCTTTTTCTACATTGATAACCTCAAAAGTATCTTTATTAATACCCACCAGCATGCCTCCTGCTTTCCCTCTAGGTTGGATCCAATGCCACTCAAAGTTTCTCCGGCCACTAAGATTATTCAACTCATTCTTGGTAAATTCATTTTTGATTGTCTCTTGTAATCCAATAAAATCAATTATTTTATCACAAATATTAGATCTAATGAAGGATTTTTTTAATCAGGTCCTATTCCCCTAACATTCCAAATTAACCCTTTCATTTTCTCCTGCCTTTCCTTCCTCTTTTTCCTCCTATATATACCACAGGTTTTCCTCCTGTAAATCCAGGGGATCCCGTGTTATTATTCTTTTTCCCGCTGTCAAAGATGTTTTTCAAGTGGGCATAATAGTCCATCTTCATCTCTGCATCAGAGTGGTCCTCATCTGAACATAATTCTTTCAAGGATAGGTCTCTAGTGTCTATGAGAGATGTCTCATTTTGCACTGTTGTCTCCTCTTTTTGTTTTAAATGGGTGAAATAAAAGTCCCTACTACTTTGCTCCATCCTTTCAATAATTTCTAAATTTTGATTGCTCATATCAATAGTACAACCTAAATCTATGCCAATTTTATCAACCATGAAAAAAAGAGAGGGGTTATTAACCTCCTGATCAATCTCCTTACCATAATTATCTTTGTCACCCGCTCTATGCTTTGCCAGCTCTTCAATCTTAGCATCTTGTTTGTCAGCCAGCCTACCACATATCCTTAGGGGGTCTTCTAAGTTGTTGTCCAGGTAAGGCTATCCTTTTTGATCTTTAGGGTTTATCCCCAACCTGGCAACAAAAGAGTCTTCAGATTCCTGACTGGCACCATAATCGACTGGCTCCACATAAGCATCATTATCTTCTTCTTTGTTATCCTCTTCTTTATTTTTCCTCTTCCATTTTCTCCAATTCTTTTTCAGTGATCTCATCCATTTCTCTTTCTCTTTCTTCCCATCTCTCAATTTTCTCCACACACTTGGATATTATGCTTTGTTGTTGATTGACCAAGTCCATTAAAATTTTCCGTTCTAGCACAATTTCCTGAATCTTTTTATCATCTTGACTTTTGAGGGCTTTTTGTCTGACATTCTCCTCTTCAAGTTCTTGCATCTTCCTAATAACTACCCCCAGATCAGCTTCCACCTTTTTCCTAGCTTCTCTCTCTTTGTTGTGTTCTTGCTGGGCCACCATGATTGCCTCACTTCTTCTCTTGAATTCTTCAAACTTAACCAAGCTCATACTGCCCAGGGTCACATTCTCTTTGTTACTTTCTCCAGTGTCATTGTTTTTCTGTCTCTTTCTCACCTCCTCCCCCACACAGTCCATGCCAGTTTCACCCAAATGTTGTCTCTTGTGTTCTCCATACCAACCCATCTCCACAACTTTTTCCAGCTTAGGCATAATTCTATAGATATTCATCAGGTCTTTGTCTGTGATTTCAGTGTACCCTGGGGTCTTCTCAAAGTCTCTTACCCTAACTTTAGCTCTGATTTTCTCCTGAGTAATTGTATCCATGTCAATCTCCAGAACTGGTCCTAGGGATGCAGCAACTTCACACATGCCAAAAAAATGTCTAAAACAATCTGGCACCTTCTCAAAATTCACCCATGTTGTGTGAAGTTTTCCAACTGCCTGTGAATCAAAGGCCCACTTCTTTATGTTTATCATAGCCCCAGTGCCCAAAAGCTTGAAATCATCACAATTTACTAGCTCCATCAATCATCCCTTGTTTGGAAACCTCATAAAAAAGGTAGTACTTCCTTGTTTTTTTTGCATCTCCACTGCCATCCCCAACTGAACATGTAGTTGAATCCTATCAGCAATTGTGTTTCATTTAATATACGAGACTTGACTGTGATCAGGGCCATTGGATTAGGATTTTCAAGCTCATTGTTGTCTTTGGAGCTTTGGAATAGCAGCACACCCAGACCTCTAGCAGCATACCCTACAAATTTTGGAACAGGCTTCATTTGCCTCAACCAGGTGCAATCATCGGTTATGTGGTTTCTTTTCCCACACCACACAATGATGCAACTTGCAATCTTTGGTAGCATGTCTGGTGTCTTTGCACTTGTTACAAACCAGTTTGTTTGCCCCACCTAACAACATCTTGCTTTCCTCTTTGTTTTGACCACTCTTCCCAACTTCTCTTCCCTGGAAATCTTCCCTTCCCTCTCCATCTCTCTCACTATTGTTAGCAGATCTGTTTGTCCATTGGTTTCTATGAATCTCTCCACTCTGAACCAAGCTGGTCTCACCCCTGCTTGCCTCTCCACTAACATGTTGCTGAAGCATGCTAACGCCCCCCCTTGTGCATTCAGATATTTCCCCCAGCAAGGCAGTTCCTTATGTCAATTGAGTGAGCAATGCAGAAAGAATGCGCTGCTGCTGAATCATATCAGCCTCATTACCAGTAATGCCTCTACCAGGATCTGACATACCTGGGTTAGTAGTCTTCAGCGCTTATTTTTTCCTTCTCTGATCTCATCCTCTCTTTCTCTTCTCCTTGCCTCCCCCGATCTTGCTGTTGCTCCTGCCTCATTTGCAAATTACTGTTGCCGCTTCCTTGCTCACGGTCTTTCCTGCTCTCTCTTTCATTGTAATTTCTTAACGTGTCACTCCCGTCATCTTTCTTTCTGTATTGGAAGTTCTCTCTGCCTCCTCTATTGAATCTCCCCCTCCTCCGAATCGACCCCCAAATCTATCCATCCCCTCTTCTTCAACTGGCGGCAGGAGGGGGAACCCTAGTTCTGGCTTGATTCACTTGAGCTTATATATGTCTCCTCCCCAGGCTCTCTCTCCTGGGCTTCCACAATTATTTGGGCTGGGCTTTAAGCCTGCCCAGTTTTCCAAGTCATCGGCCCACAGCTCTATGATATCGTTTTCAGGAATGATTATTTTCTATCTATTATAGTCAATTTCCACCACGCAATCAGGAACATATATGACGAAGTCATCGTGCCCAATTTCTGACCAATAGTCAGGTATTATTGATGCTTTTTCCATGAGATCTTTGACTATCCATCCATCTAAATAATTCCCCCCTTTTTCCATCATCCCCTCCCCTAATCACCTCCTTGCACTTTATCTTTGCAGGGGTTCTTTCCTTTTCCCCATTTTTCTTTTTATTCTTTCTCATTTTACTAACATATATAGATCTTCTAGAACCAGTATCCTCATCAACATCAAGCAAGCATTGATGCGCTCTATTAAGAATTAGTGACTTACCATTTTCCTCTGACGAGTCCCCAGCCTCCTCGTTAGTGTCCTCCCCGGCCAGCAACTAGAAGCGATTGCCGGCGGGGGAGATGCCTACTCTGCAGGGGCGGACTTGGAGAGTGTGAGGAGGCGTGGCGAGCAGCGGAGGAAGCACGGGGAGCGTCTGGGCAGTTGCGCCTTCTGCTTCTTCTTCCCCCCCACCGCTGCTCCCACCTAGATCTGGCACCGGCTCCAACTCCTCTGCCTATGACGCCATCTCCTCCTTGCTATCCTCGATCGGAATCGGGACCCAGTGCGTCCCCGGGGTGGGGATTGCCATCATCGCCCCAACCACAAACTCCTCTGGTCCAGCTGGGAAGCGCCGGCGGGAGCGGAACCCCCACCAGTTCGCCCTCTGAGATAGGTTCCCAGATTCGATCTCCTCCATGGCCCAAACCAGAGCAGCGAGCAAGCTCACCAGCACGCCCGCCGGAGTGGCGAACCCATTTGGGGTCAGCCTCTCGTCTTCCTCCACCATCAGATTTCTGAAGACTCGCTTCGCCGCGCGCCGCATCTCCTTCCTTATGGAGAACCAGGACACGATCTCCCCTGCCCTCTCCAACATCGCTTCGTGCTCGCCAGTTCCACCATGGCCTTCTCCATCCTCATCCTCTAGTCCGCCATCCCCCTGCTCTCTGCTTCCTCTCTCTCTCTCAGGGCAGGGGCGCCGCTCGCTATGGTGGGAGGGAGGGGATTTTTGGGTGAGTTGCGTCTCCTAGCCACCGGGCGATGGGGATTTATTGCCCACACTCCGCCCACATTCATGGCGGTCGTTCGCCTTGGAATCCCCCCCCCCCCGTCGTCTCTCCTTACCCAGTCAAGCAAATTCCCCACGCAAGCCAGATGGCACCGAAACCAAACTCACGTCCACCATGAAATTACTTCCTCGTCTTGCAATCCTCGGCTATCAATCACTCGATTCTCCGTGTCGAGAAGAAGGACACGATATATCGTACCTTGAACCACCACCGTGCCTTGGTGGTAGCAGAGAAGTCCCTCGTAGCCTGCATGATGAGAGAAGACCTGAAAACAAATTGTGCCATGCGCCTCCTCCACCCTAACTTGCTCGCCATCTCGCTGGTCGCCGCCCTGCCTTTGCACAGCTCGTAGTCGCCCTGGTCCCTGGCCACCTCCTTCCTACCTCCTCCCTGAACAACAATTGTGCCACTATTTTTGTTTTTCTTTCTTTTGTCTGAAATGACAAGCTAAAAAGCATTTAGCCATTGTTTTGTGCTTTTGTGCGAAATGCCATGCTTAAAATCATTAATTGTTCTCTAATGAAAATCAGGAGTGTCACTGCCTGCGGATCGCCTTTAGCCACAACCCCTTCTGCCGCCAAGTTTTAGCCATGGATGCCACCCACCCCGAGAGCTTGGCCACCGGTGCTGATCGCGCTCCCCTGCTGGAGCTCATGATCGGTTTTGTCCGCATCCTACTCGACGAGCCAGCACCCATGTCACCAGCGGTGTCACTGCCTACCGCGCTGTGCCACATAAACCACTCCCCCAACGGCAACTCCACACCGATGTTGCATCACTGTCTCACCTATGCCTGTAGTGATCCCCGGCGTGGGGTCGCCCATGTTTCGGCCCCGTCCATCATGCTCAGCATCCCCACCGCGCCATGGTCCTGCCATGACTCCGGGCATCTTCACGGCCCCAAGGTCTTCTCCATGATGTTATCTGCTTCGCTTTTTTTGAACTAACACTGCCATGCTTGACACCCACGAGTTCATCCGCCACCTCTTCGATTCTCGCATCAGCTCCAACATATTCCACTTCCTTGTGGCCTCTGGATACTCGACGCTCCTCGTGTTCAATGACAAGGCTTGCCGCGATGCTGCAATGGCCTTCCTCCCCATGGGTTTCCTGGGCATCCATGTCAAACTGATAAAGTCTGAGGACACCGACAGCCACGCCACCACGACATACACTGCCTCATCGAGATCGATGCGCCAGGCTACCCGCTTGAGATGTGGCATCATCAGGGGGCCAACTTTGTCTTCGGGCTTCTTGGTCTCCTTTGTTCTATCGACTGCCGATGCCTGCACCCGGGAGACTTCACCACCATGTGCGCCTTTGTTCTAGTCGAGGTGCATGCTGCCTTCCCCAATCGCTACATCCACTAGTAGAAAACAGGGCTTTGGTTCGGGCCTGGCCAGCCCATTAGTCCCGGTTCTGTCATGAACCGGGACCCATGGGGGGCATACATCCCGGTTCGTGCGCCCAGGGGGCCGCCCGGGCCTCGGGAGGCATTTGTCCCAGTTCGTGTGGACACATTTGTCCCGGTTCTATGCACGAACCGGGACCAATGGTCCTTGCTCCTGGCCCACATCCATTGGTCCCGGTTCGTGCCTAGAACCGGGACAAAAGGGGAGCCTTTAGTCCCGGTTCCAGCCACGAATCGGGACCAATGAGTTGCCTATATATACCCCATTGCCGCGGCAGAGCACTCCGCAGAGTGCTCTGTTTTTTCTGGCCGGCGAGGGGAGAGCTTTGTGGTGCTCTAGCTCACCTCCTATGCACATGAGGTGTTCGATGAAATGCCCGAGCCACACTAGTTAACCTTTCTCCTCTCGAAGCTCGACCTCCAAGCTCCATTTTCCGCGAGATTTGTCTAGGTTTAGCGGTCCGTCCCGTCCCGTCCCCGTATTCACCGCCGTTGATCGCCCGCGCCGATCTCGTCGCCGGCACCATCGTGGTGAGCCTATTGTTCTTATCTTCTTTCTGAAAGAAAAAAACTTACTTTAGATAGATACTTGACTAATTTTCTTACTTTTATTATTGCTTGCTATTATATAGTGCGATGGTTTTGGTATCCGCCCCCGTCGGCCCTCGTCCTGTCTATGATTCGGATGTGGTATATATTATCTTTTATAACTATTTGGTTCATTTATTGTTTATGACAATTATGCCGACCAACGTGACATAGCACTACTAGGGAAAACCCTAGTAGTAGCGCGGATTTTGAGGCTAGCAGCAACGCGGGTGGCCGCGCTACTAATAAGGCGCTATAGCTAAGTAGTAGCGCGATCCGTACCCGCGCTACTATTGTTGACAATATCGGCAACGCTTTTTATGAACGCGCTACTATTACTTAGCTGTAGCGATTTCGCAGTCCCTCGCTAGCTATATCTTTCATCATTTTCCCCCTGTACCCCTTTCCCTTTCAGTTTCCCTTTCAGATACTAGATACTAGGTACTGCTAGTAGATATCAAATTCATAAACCATTACTGGGTAGTACTCCCTTCGTTCCAAAGTACTCGTCGTGGTTTTAGTTCAAACCACGACGAGTAATAACTAAAACCACGACGAGTAATTTGGAACGAAGGGAGTACTAGATAACAATTTCATGCATAGTCAACATGCATCCTCAAGTAGTACAAGGTCATATCAACGGCGATCATCATATGTAGTTCTAGATGATATCGACGACGATCATCATATGTAGTTCTAGATGATATAGCCACACACATATATGTAGTTCTAGATGATATAGCCACACACATATGTAGTTCTAGATGATATCGAAGACAATCATCATCCTCAAGCCTGGGCGGTTGGTGTTCCTGATAGTAATTAGGATGGCCTGTCCAACACGAAGATTCTTGCCATCGAGGAATTTCTTCCACCCAAACGAGTTTAAGTGTGTGCGACCGTCCGTGTCCATGCTGTAAGTACAGGTTGTGACGGAGCCCCTTGCAGTAAGGCGTAGTCCAGCTGAGCCTTCTTCATCGGGCTCGATACCATAACTCACAGATATGCTCTTTGCCAATTTCTGAATAAGAAAAACATTTCAATTAATAAATAGCCTCGCAAATTAGTACATATGGATCATCTACACTATTAATAGTTTCCTTAGATTCTACACTAATAAGCATGTGATCGAACTCTACACTAAAACATATCGTCGATTAGATTCCATACAACATACCATATCATTGGACTATACACTAAGTATTTCATCGGATAATTTGCATTTGTAAGTATAACATACCATATCATGTCGATCAACCATGGTATTTGTCAGGCGGGTCACGAATGGCACCCCGACAAAGTCAGCACGTGGCGGAATTATGTCCCACAGGTTGGACACCTCCTCCTCGCTCAGCCTTGTTCTTTGAGCTACGATGGCTTCATGAAGTGGGTCCTCATCATCTTCATCGAGTGGGTCCTCATTATCTTCATCATCTTCATCATCTTCGTCATCTTCATCATCTTCCACCAGGTTGAGATAAATGACAGCCAGCTTGGGTCTTTCTGCTCTGAAGGAGAAGCTGATCAACTCACCACCAGTAAGACGCATGCGAGCGACGAAACGGGCCCATCCATCTCCTCCAATCTGCGACATATTGCGTCCTTTCTCGACCTCCATAGTGTACGGCCCCCCAGGAGCCTCAAATGTCACAGTGTCTCCTGTCAGCTTGTTGAATTTCAACCTCACATTGCATGGGACGATCTGTGTAAAATAAGCAAAATGACACAATGCAGTAATGCCAACACTAAAAATAAAATAGTTATTACATTTCATCTAATTTCTTACCGCCGCATGACGAAAACTCGGTTGGAAGTAGATGCCGAACAGCTTGCCAGTTGCAAGGCTGCTGGCGCACCTTGACTTGCACAGTCGACATAGTGGTGGTGGTGGTGACGCCATTTTTCCTAAAGCAATATGAGCAAAGGATTAACGATCCACTTCACAGGAAAGAAAAACAGTAGCATGTGATATTTTTGGTTCTTCCGCGAGAAGCAATTTGATGGACAATTATAATCCTAAGATCTAGTAACATATTAGATGACAAGGTACCACCTACATTTTGCCAAAAAGCAACTTATTAAAAAAACAAAAGCAACTACGTACCTATCCATGTACAGAAAAAATAACAATAAAATGGTGCATACTAAATCAACTAAATGAACTAGCCTACTAAATCAACTAAATCAAAATGTTCTAAATCAACTAAATGAACTAGCCTACTAAATCAACTAAATCAAAATGTTCTAAAGCAACTAGCCTACTAAATCAACTAAATCAAAATGTTCTAAATCAACTAAATCAACTAGCCTACTAAATCAACTAAATCATATCAACTAAATCAAAATGTTGCATATGAACTAGCCTGCTAAATCAAAATGTAGCAGGCGGGAGGGAGAAGGAGGGGCGACTCGAGGAGGGAGAAGAGAGTAGGATGGAGGAGGAAGGTGGAGCGAGGAGGGGCCGGCCAGCGGCCAGTGGAGGGAGGACGGAGGAGGAAGGCGGAGCGAGGAGGGGCCGGCCAGCGGCGAGTGGAGAGGGAGGACGGAGGAGGAGGCCGGTACCGAGTCCAGCAAGGAGGAGGTGACGGCGGCGCAGAGGGAGGAGGGGCAACGGGGGAGGACCACCGCAGGGGATTGAGAGGGGATCTAGTGAGTGTGTGACTGTGAGTGGATCGGATAGAGGAGATGGGGGTGGGAGATGGAATGGCTTAGCAGTAGCGCGCTATAGAGAAAGATGCTACTGCTAAACTACCTAGAAGCATCGCCTTTCACAAAGAAGCACTACTGCTATGTGTCAGCATGTAAAAATAGGCTTAGTTCAATGTATCAAAAATACATTGATCATCAACGATCTTTTTGTGTACAATCTGATTTGTCAATATGAGTCCTCACCGGTTTAGGAACAGGTGAAGACTCATATTGCAGCCACAAATTCTACACATAGAGTTCAATGAAGACCAAGTGCTTGTCAAAGTTTGAGAAGTAACATATTTAAGGTGGTAGAAACTCTCTTCACGGAGCGAGGTGGGACTAAATTTTTGTAGTAAACTTAGCAGTAGCGCTTATTGGCGAAATGCGCTGCTACTATGCTAAGTAGCAGTAGCGCCCATCGTTATAACACGTTGCTGCTATAACTAGCCTCGCGGCGGCCTCGTGGGAATTATAGCAGTAGCGCTTCTTTGAGCGGGCGCGCTACTGCTATATTTATTTCAGCAGCGAGTTATTCTTGAGCTCGCTACTGCTAATTAGCAGCAGCGCCTTATTTTAAAGCGCGCTGCTGATAAGATTCCATGTATAGGCTTTTCCCTAGTAGTGTAGATTTTATTTATCTAGGAGGTATGTGAACCGGAAATTCCAACCGACCCTATTGTCTAGAGGTTAAATTTAGTTGAAGAAGAAAACAATTACTTGAAGGAAAAAATAAAAATAAAAGAGCGGGAGAAGATGCTATTGGAGTTGCATGTTGCGGTTGTCGTCGATGATCACAAGATCAATATGGATGCAATGCGCTTGAAGATTAGAAAGATTAGAAAATATGCCATTCATGCCGAGGCTTGGTATCATTATGCCATTGGATCAATTGTTACCTTGGTTGCGGTTATGATCGCATTTGTTGTTGCATTGAAATGTTTTACATAGTTTCAATGTATGGTTTAATTAGATGCTCTGGAGAGCTATATGTTGTTCAATGAGAACTATGTATGTACTTTGGTTTTAATATGTGATGATGAACTTCTATTAATTAGCTCACTTATCTATCCATTATGTTCTGTAATGGTTTTTGACACACTTAATTATATATAATGCACGCAGATGAACCGGCAATGGATGTACGGTAACAGACACACCTCCGAGTACATTAAGGGCGTGCATAATTTTCTCGAAGTGGCTGAGGCAAACAAGCAGAATGGTTTCATGTGTTGTCCATGCCCTGGCTGTGGGAATACGAGGCCTTACTCTGACTCGAAAACCCTTCACACCCACCTGCTTTATAAGGGTTTCATGCCACACTATAATGTTTGGACCAAGCACGGAGAAATAGGGATTATGATGGAAGACAACGAAGAAGAAGAGGACGATGACAACTATGTGCACCCTGAATAAGGTGATGCTACAATGGGGGAAGCTGCTGAAGATCAAGAGGAACCAGACGATGTGCCTGATGATGATGATCTCCGCCGGGTCATTGTTGATGCAAGGACACAATGCGAAAGTGAAAAGGAGAAGCTGAAGTTCGATCGCATTTTAGAGGATCACAAAAAAAGGGTTGTACCCCAATTGCGAAGATGGCAACACAAAGCTCGGTACCGTACTGGAATTGTTGCAGCGGAAGGTAGAGAATGTTGTGCCTGACAAAGGATTTGAGAAGCTATTGAAAATATTAAAGAAGAAGATTCCAAAGGATAACGAATTTCCCGACAATACATATGCAGCAAAGAAGGTCGTATGCCCTCTAGGATTGGAGGTGCAGAAGATACATGCAAGCCCTAATGACTGCATCCTCTACCACGGTGCGTACGAGGATTTGAACGCATGCCTGGTATGCGGTGCATTGCGGTATAAGATCAGACGAGATGACCCTGGTGATGTTGACGGCGTGTCCCCCAAGAAGAGGGTTCCTGCGAAGGTGATGTGGTATGCTCCTATAATACCACGGTTGAAACGTCTGTTCATGAACGAAGAGCATGCCAAGTTGATGTGATGGCACAGAGAGGACCGTAGGAAAGACGGGAAGTTGAGAGCACCCGCTGAAGGGTCGCAGTGGAGAAAAATCAAGAGAAATTACTGGGCTGAGTTTGCAGGTGACCCAAGGAACGTATGGTTTGGTTTAGGCGCGGATGCCATTAATCCTTTCGGGGAGCAGAGCAGCAATCACAACACCTGACACGTGACTCTATGTATGTATAACCTTCCTCCTTGGATGTGCATGAAGAGGAAGTTCATTATGATGCCAGTTCTCATCCAAGGCCCTAAGCAACCAGACAACGGCATTTATGTGTACCTAAGGCCATTAGTTGAAGAACTTTTACAACTGTGGAATGGAAACGGTGTACGTGTGTGGGATGAGCACAAACAGGAGGAATTTGACCTGCACGCGTTGCTGTTTGTAACCATCAACGATTGGCCCGCTCTCACTAACCTTTCAGGACAGACAAAAAGGGATACCACGCATGCACGCACTGTTTAGATGACACCGAAAGTATATACCTGGACAAATGCAGGAAGAATGTGTACCTGGTCCATCATCGATTTCTTCCGACCAACCATCAACATCGAAAGAAAGGCAAGCATTTCAAAGGCGAGGCAGATCACCGGAAGAAGCCCGCCATGCGTACCGGTGATCATGTGCTTGCTATGGTCAATGATTTACACGTAATCTTTGGAAAGGGTCCCAGCGGACTATCTGTTCCGAATGACGCTGAGGGACGTGCACCCATGTGGAAGAAGAAATCTATATTTTGGGACCTAACCTACTGGAAAGACCTAGAGGTCCGCTCTTCAATCGATGTGATGCATGTGACGTAGAACCTTTGCGTGAACCTGCTAGGCTTCTTGGGCGTGTATGGTAAGACAAACGATACACCGGAGGTATGGGAGGACCTACAACGTTTGCACGAAAAAGATGGCATGCCTCCAAAGTAGTATGAAGGTCCTACCAGCTACGCTCTTACCAAAGAAGAGAAGGAAATCTTCTTTGAATGCCTGCTCAGTATGAAGGTGCCGTCTGGCTTCTCGTCGAATATAAAGGGAATAATAAATATGCCAGAGAAAAAGTTCCAAAACCTAAAGTCTCATGACTGCCACGTGATTATGACGCAACTTCTTCCGGTTGCATTGAGGGGGCTTCTATCGGAAAACGTCCGATTAGCCATTCTGAAGCTATGTGGATTCCTCAATGCAATCTCTCAGGAGGTGATCGATCCAGAAATCCTACCAAGGCTAAGGAGTGATTTGGTGCAATGTCTTGTCAATTTCGAGCTGGTGTTCCCGCCATCCTTCTTCAATATCATGACGCGCGTCCTAGTTCATCTAGTCGACGAGATTGTCATTCTGGGCCTCGTATTTCTACACAATATGTTCCCCTTTGAGAGGTTCATGGGAGTCCTAGAGAAATATGTCTGTAACCGCGCTAGGCCAGAAGGAATCATCTCCATGGGCCATCAAATAGAGGATGTCATTGGATTTTGTGTCGACTTCATTCCTGGCCTTAAGAATATTGGTCTCCCTACATCGCGGTATGAGGGGAGAATGACTGAAAAAGGCACGCTTGGAGGGGACTCAATAATATGCAGGGATGGGCATTCTTGGTCTCAAGCACACTACACAGTTCTACAGAACTCTACATTGGTGACCCCGTATGTCGATGAACACAAGAACAGTCTGCGCTTCAAACACCTGGAGCAGTGTGACGACTGGATTACATGTGAAAACATCAGGACTTTCGGCAGTTGGTTGGAGACACGTCTCAGAGGTGACACCAGTGTTTGTGATGAGCTGTACTCATTGTCCAGGGGACCATCTTCGACTGTATTGACTTACAAAGGATGCGAGATAAATGGGAATACATTTTACACGATCGCCTAAGATCAAAAGAGCACAAACCAAAACAGCGGTGTCCGCTTTGATGCAGCAACCAAGAGGGGAAAGGTCGACACATATTATGGTTACATAGTGGACATATGGGAACTTGACTACGGACATGATTTTAAAGTCCCTTTGTTTAAGTTCAAATGGGTCAATCTGTAAGGAGGCGGGGTACAGGTAGACCCACAGTACAGAATGACAACAGTGGATCTGAACAATCTTGGGTACACAAACGAACCGTTCGTCCTAGCCAATGATGTGGCACCTGTTTTCTATGTGAAGGACATGTCTACCAAACCGACAAAAAGAAAAGATAAGGAAGCGAACACATCATACGATGAGCCAAAGCGCCACATAGTTCTTTCAGGAAAAAGAGACATCGTGGGAGTGGAGGGCAAGACAGACATGTCCGAAGGTTATGAGAAGTTTCATGAAATTCCTCCCTTCAAAGTCAAGGCTGATCCAAGCACCCTGATAAATGATGAAGATTATCCATGGTTACGGCACAATAAGCAAAGGACACAAGCGAAGAAAAAGTGAAGACTTTCTCTCCAAAACTATTATGATGATGCCTTTGATCTAGAATATACATGTAACAGATGAGTTTCTGTATTAAACCCTGATACTTCGAAAGAGATTGTCCGTTTTGTAGACGAAGTGCATCCCGTTTTTTCCGTAACCCTCTCAACTTTTTAGCACATGCTATGTGGGTGAAATGATGATACCATGCCAACTTTGAACCTTTTCAGAGTTCATCTGAAGTGCATTCAATTTCAGGGTCATTTAGTTCAAAAAAATCAGTAAATGCATGAAAAATAACAAATGAAGTCAGAAAGGGTTGAAAATTGATGATGTGGCTTTGAATGGTGCATTTTGAACACACAAAAAGTATGCAGTTCAAATAAGTTCAAAAAAATGAAATCCCTTTTGTAACAGATGAGCTTTCATCTGAAACCCTGATACTTCGAAAGAGATTGTCCGTTTTGTACACGAAGTGCATCCAGTTTTTGCCGTAACCCTCTCAACTTTTTAGCACATGCTATTTGGGTGAAATGATGATACCATGCCAACTTTCAACCTTTTTAGAGTTCATCTGAAGTGCTTTTCAATTTCAGGGTCATTTAGCTGAAAAAAATCAGTAAATGCATGAAAATTAACAAATGAAGTCAGAAAGGGTTGAAAATTGATGATGTGGCTTTGAATGGTGAATTTTGAACAGACAAAAAGTCTGCAGTTCAAATAAGTTTAAAAAGGTGAAATCCCTTTGTAACAGATGAGCTTTCGTCTGAAACCCTGATACTTCGAAAGAGATTGTCCGTTTTGTACACGACGTGCATCCAGTTTTTTCCATAACCCTCTCAACTTTTTAGCACATGCTATTTGGGTGAAATGATGATACCATGCCAACTTTCAACCTTTTCAGAATTCATTTGTACTGCTTTTCAATTTCTGGGTCATTTAGCTCAAAGAATGAACTAATATAAAAAAGAATGAACTAAGAAGTAATAGCTAAAAGAATGAACTAAAAATAATCAATTAAAATATTCTGTTATGATCAACTAAAACAAATAAAAATATCAAAGTATTTTCTGTTCAAAACATTAAAAGGCAAAAAGAATTTTCATAAAATCAAACTAAAATTATATAAAAATTTATGCAAATAAAATTATCAAAGTATTTTCTGTTCAAAACACTTTAATAAAAAAGTAGAAACAAAATAAAATAAATAAGTACAAACAAAATAAAATAAATAAGTAGAAACAAAATAATATAAATAAATAGAAACAAAATAAACTTTAATAAATAAGTAGAAACAAAATAAATTTTAATAAATAAGTAGAAACAAAATAATATAAAATAAAATAAAATAGCAAGAGTAAGTATTTTGTTATAAGTAGAAACAAAATAAAATAAATAAAGCAACAGCGAAAACAAAACAAAAGTGCCACCTACTGGGCCACTACGGCCTGAATACGACTACAAACCCTATCATGGACCAGGATTGAGGCCCGCAACAAGCCCAGTAGGCCCATAGGCACACAGTGCACGGTTAGGCCCGAAAGCATGCAATTGAGAGGAGCTCGAGAGGGTGGGCGCAGCAGCGCTTATAAACCCCTGTATTCGGTAGATGGGGCTCCTCGTCAACGTCCTCGCTTTGCGACCCCTTCTCCTTGTTCTCAGCATTTATCTTGCCGGCGTGTTTAAAAACCCAGCAACTTCTCTTGGTGTGATTGGCTGGTTTATCGGGGGTGTCGTGTATCTGGCATGGGCGATCGAGTATGCAGTCCAAGCTAGATGAGCCTGAATTGTTCCTTTTGAAAGGCTTCTTCCGCTGGCTGGACTTAGAGCCACTGAATCCGGCGTTGACCGCCGTGTCGCCGGTATTATCACCGTTGCTTCGACGCTTGTGTCTGTTGTGTCGGGGCTTGTCGTTGCTATTTCTGGCTTCCGAAGTGCCAGGTTCGCTTGAATTGTTACTACTACGGGCTAGCCAGCTATCTTCGCCCGCGCAAAAGCGGGTCATAAACGTCGTGAGGGCTGCCATGGACTTCGGCTTTTCTTGTCCTAGGTGTCGCATGAGCCATTCGTCCCGGATGCTATGTTTAAAGGCCGCTAGGGCTTCGGCATCCGG